>NC_050579.1:197879703-198181082 GCF_011100635.1 Trichosurus vulpecula
GTGTTGCAGTGTACAAATTGTATAAATTTTATGTCAGATAAAGAGACCAAAAAAGTAGAAAGGAAATGTTGGCATTTCTGTTCAGGTAAGGGTTGGACTACATGGCCAATTTAGAAAATCTAGGATTCTACTTTGTATGTATATCTACTTTTTTCTGAGTGAGAAAGGATGATGGAAAACATTAGATCTATTTTGCTATGATGGACTTGAATACGATAAATGATTGGTAAAAATAATAGGAACACAAAAGCAATTTTAATATAGTCTTAAAATGATGTTTGGTTAATTAGCCAGGACTAATGCTCTTTTCATTTATTTTATTACCTATAAACTTTAAAGATGGTAGTTAAAAGGAATAAGATGAAAATTTGCAATACTTCCTTGCTAGGCTAGTGCCCAGATAGTTGGCATTTTTTGCAGGGGGGAAGTCAGGGCAATTGGGGTTAAGTGAGTTGCCCAAGGTCACACAGCTAGGAAGTGTGTCAAGTGTCTGAGGCTGGATTTGAACTCAGGTCCTCCTGACTCCAGGGTCGGTGCTCTACTTACTGTGCCACCTAGCTGCCCCAGATAGTTAGCATTAAGCCACTAAAATAATACAGGGGCCCTAAGTTAATGAGTCATGTCTGTTGGTTTTGAGCCAATGAAGTAGAAACTATGGGAACTGGAGGAAATTCCAGAATCCAGACTTCTAGTCTGCTCTCTTTTGCCTTGTACTTATCTACCCAAGTTGGTGAGAAGTTTAATCTTTCCAGGGGGAATATATCATTAAATGGAAAAAGAAAGAGGACTGGTTTGTAAATTAGAAAAGAACTCTTTCCAAATCTCACCACTTTATAGTGGTATGACTATGGATAAATTCCTTATTGAGAATCATTTTATTGTTCTACAAAAGAGGTATGATACCACCTCTAGTACCAACCTCATAGGTTTATTGTATCAAATAAAATGATTTATGTAAAGGGACTCACTGACATTACAGCACTATATTAATGATGATCATTATTGCTATATTGAAGGATAGAGAAAATGGTACAGTAGAATGTGCACTGAACTAAAAGTCAGGGGACCTGGTTTTAGCTTTCATGGAAAACTATCTATGTGATTTTGGTCAAGTCATCTAATTTCTTTGAGGCATCAGTTTCTTCAACCATTGTACAAAATTATCTCTGAAGTCAAATTATTTGAAAATTCTGTTTCATTCCCTACCATTCATGAGAAAAATTCAGATAGAAGCTAAACAAATGATAATATGTAATATAGCATCCTAAAGGTCAGAATGGGAACAGTGGTAGAAAATTGCAAAGGATGTCATTAAAAGTTGAGATCATCCATTCACTTTGTTTCTTTTCCAGTCTCTCCTCCTCTCCTCTTCTCTCTCCTCTCCTCTCCTCTTCTCTTCTTTTCCCTTATCTTTCCTTTCCTTCTCTCTTCTCTTCCCTTCCCTCCTCTTCTCTTCCTTTTCATCATTTTTCTTTCCTTTTCTTTCCTTGACTGGGTTTCCCTATTCACCTAGGCTCAGAGAAATGCTGGAGCCAACTTACACTAGCTCACTGGCGCCAGTTGTTAAATTTTCAATGTAAGCATTTGCACTTCAGAAGTAAGCAAACACTATAAATCAGGGCTCCTGATTTGTTTTGTTTATTTGTCTAGACAAGAAAGTGGTGAAGAAAATGTTAGTGATATAGACTGAACTTAAATGTATGTAGTGTCCTTTTGGATAACTGTTTGTTAAACATTTATCAGCAAACCCACGCTTAAAGGTTGGAAATGCAGCAGTCAGTCATGAACTTAACCCTACTGCTGATTGGTACAGAAGCTTTGAGCTTCTCCATTTCTGACTTAGGTTGTATCATCCTTTCTTATGCTGCCTGATATGTCCCCACTCTGAGAGGCTCACTATGTTGGTGTTGGATTTAAAGCAGATATGCAGTCAGATTTAGTCCTATAACAACTTGGAATTCTTGAACTCAGGTGCTCCCAAATTCTCAGCTTTCCCCATCAACAGAGATTACAGATGAGTACAGATGTACAACCCTATGTTCAGTAAGTGTATTCATTTTTATATGTTTTGGTGTATATTTTCATTTATTTAACATATCTATTTGCTTGTATATGTGGATTTACTCCTGATTTGCTCTTGATAATGTTCATTTCTATAACCAGCATGTAGTAAGAAGAAGTTGAGCTGGTGGTGTAAGCCTTAGGAAGAACCAGGAAAACAGTTGGACACATATAGGCTTTCACTTAAAAAAGCAATATTTGAGGAGGGCAGAGAAAGGGGTCTGGTAACTTCCTTGAAGGTAGGTGAGGAAAAAAATAAGCACCCATCATACTACTCTTGCTCCCTTTCCTTTGGAGAAGGATGGACCAAATAACTATACATGTCACCTACAGGTAGAAATCCCATGTAGATCTCACATGGACACAAATAATTTTTGTAAGGAAAATCTTCTAACAACTAGATGTATCCAAATTGGAGCTGTCTCAGAAGCTACTTATTTTCCCCTCACTGAGAACCTTTAAGCAAAGGCTCAATACCAACTTATTGGGGATACTGCAGAGGAAATTATTACGGTGGTAAGACTTTGATTAGGTGGCCTCAAAGGCGACTACCAACTCTGAGATTCTGTAATGTATTACCTGTGGAATTGCAGCAGCCTTCTGCCCAAATGTCATTTCGCTGATTTACCTTGCCGATGATAAAGTGAGAGCATTCAACTTCAACCAGGCTGTCTCCAGGTCCATAATGATTCAGATTAGTGATCCAGAAACTTGTCAAGTTTGAGAATTAATGAAATCGGACTCAGGACAGGGGTGGAAAGAGCCCCCAAAAGTCTATTTTATGTGCTTCTATGTATAAAATTCAGAGATTGAACTTAAATATAGTAAAACATATTATGTGACCTAAGATATGAATCAAGAAAGATAAGAAATTAACTCAAATTTAGTAGGTGGGTTAGTCAGGAGAGCCCATGGAGTCCTTTAAGCCAATTTTTTAATGAGAATACAGAATATTGGGGCAGGTAGTAGAGATAATGAGCAATTTAGATTTTATCCCTTTAAGACTTGAAAAGTCATATTTGTATTTAATTGCCACTGAGTCCCCCTCCTGGATCACTGCCTTTTCAATGACAGAGGGGCTTGTGTAGTTCAATGAAACTATGAGCTATGTCATGCAGAGCTACCCAAGATAGACAGGTCATAGTACAGAGTTCTGACAAAAGGTGATCCCCTGGAAAAGGAAACGGCAAACAAATACCTTTGCCAAGAAAACCACATGAACAGTATTAAAACGATTAAAGATATGATACCAGAAGATGAGCCCATCTAGTCAGAACATGTCCAATACACTACTAGGGAAGAACAGAGAACAGCTACAAGTAGCTCCAATACTAATTAAGCAATGGGGCCAAAGCTAAAAGGAAGCTCAGCTACGAATGTATCTGGTGATGAAAGGGAAATGGGAAATACAAGAGATCTCTTTATGAAAATTAGAATTATCAAGGGAATGTTTCATGCAAGAATGGGTATGACAAAAGACAAAAATGGTAGTAAAAGTAGAAGAGATTAAGAAGTGGCAAGAATATACACAACTGTATAAGAAAGATCTTACAATCCCTAATAACCATGATGGAGTGGTTACTGACCTAGAGTTAGACATCCCGGACAATAAAGTCAAGTAGCCTTAGGAAGCATTGCTAACAAGATTAGTAGAGGTAATGGATTTCCAGCTGAGCTATTCATTCATTCATTCATTGGTTTGTTTGTTTGTTTATAATTTATTTAGTTTGTTTTTCATAAAAGATGATGCCATTAAAGTGTTGCACTCAGTATTCCAGCAAATTTGTAAAACTCAACAGTGGCCACTGAGTTGGAAAAAGGTCCATTTATACCCTAAGCCTAAAGAAGGGTAATGCTAAAGAATGTTCAAATTACCGAAAAAAATGTGCTCATTTTACATGTTGGCTAGGTTATACTTAAAATTCTGAAAGCTAGATTTCAGCAATGTATGAACCAAGAATTATCAGAAGTACAGACTAGTTTTTGAAGAGGCAGAGGAACTACAGACCAAATTGCCAAAATTTGATAGACTATGGAGAAAACAAGGGGGATCCAGAAAAACATCAACTTCTGCTTCATTGACTACACTAAAGACTGTGTTTGGATCAAAACAAAATGTGGCAAGTCCTCAAAGAAATGAGAGTACCAGATAGTTGTACTTGTCTCCTAAGGAACAGGTATGCAGGCCAAGAAGCAACAAAACTAAGCATGGGACAACTGATTGGTTTAAGACAGGAAAAGGAATACAACAAGGCTATATATTGTAAATTTATTGATTTAGTTAATATGCATAGTACATCATGCTAAATGCCAGGCTAGACAAATCAAAAGCTGGAAGTAAGGGTGCCAAGAGAAATATCAACAATCTCAGATATGCAGATAATACCACTCTGATAGCAGAAAGTGAAGAAGAATTAAGAAGCCTCTTAATGAGAGTGAAAGAAAAGAATTTAAAAGCTACCTAAAAGAATAATGTAAAATAATAATAATAATATCTTGGAAACTTTCCATCACTTCCTGGCAAACAGAGGGAGAAGAAATGAAGCAGTGTCAGATTCTATATTTTGGGGCTTAAAGATCACTGTAGATTGTGACTTCAGCCATGAAATTAAAAGACACTGGCTTTTTGGAAGGAAAGCCATGTCAAATCTGGACAGTATACTAAAAAGCAGAGACATCACCTTGCCAACAAAGATATATATTGTCAAAATTATGGTTTTCCCAATAGCAATATATGGCTATAAGAGTTGGACTATAAGGAAAGCTCAGTGCTGCAGAATCAGTGCTTTCAAACTCTGGTGCTGGAGAAGACTCTTTGAGTCTCTTGTACAGCAAGGAGATCAAATCAGTTAATATTTAAAGAAATTAATTCAGGCCATTCACTAGAAAGTCAAATATTGAAGCTAAAGCTTAAATACATTGAGCACATATAATGAGAGGACAGAATTCATGGGAAAAGACCCTGATCTTGGGAAATATTGAAGGCAAAAAAATGGGAGAGGATAAGACGGATAGGCGGTGTCATGGAAGCAATGAACATGAACTTGGAGAGATTCGGGGAGATGATGGATGATAGAAGGGCATAGAGTACTATAGTTCATAGGGTCATGAAGAATCTGACATGACTAAATGATAGAACAAAGGGAATGAGTCATTGCTGGAAATCACTAAGTCAGTCAACACGTTATTAACTGCCTACTTTGTGCCCACAGGCATTGTGCAAAGCACTAGGTATAAAAGGAAAGATGAAAGAGAATCCCTTCTCTCAAGAAGCTCGCAGTCTACTAAAGGGGACAACATGAAAAGAACTGAGTACAAACACTGTATATATATACATACATATATATGTGTGTGTGTATGTATGTGTATTTATATGTTTATATCCTTTTATCTATCTCTATTGACATGAGGACGGACATTTATTAAAGGGATTGTTTTATCTATTGACATAGAAGTACATGTTTTCATGCTGTCTCCCTGGTTAGACTGTAACCTCCTTGAGAGCAAGGATTGTCTTTTGCCTCTTTTTGTATTCCTAGCACTTAGCGCAATGCTTGGCACATAGTAGGTGATTAAGAAATGTATGTAGATTGGTTTAGATAATCAAGAAAGGGAAAGCACAAGTATTAAGTCGTATTGGGAAAGGCTTCTTGTAGAAGCTAAAATTTGCACTGGGAAATGCAAGAAGTTAGGGAAGCCAGGGGGCCAGAGAGGAGGAGAGAGGTCATTCCAGGCATCAGAGACAGGCAATGAAAGTTCTTGAGTTGGGAGATGGAGTGCCTTGTTTGTGGAACAGGAAGGAGGCTGGTGTCAAAAGATTACAGAGCATGTGGGTATAAGGAGACTGGGAAGGTAGGAAGGAATAAGATCACTAGGGGCTTTGAATGCCAGATAGAGGATATTTAATTTAATATTACAGGTGATAGGGAATCACTGGTGTTAACTGAAGGGTGGCTGTATATTCTGACTTCTTTTTTATTAACATAATACCAAAGAAAGATGATTGTACATGAAACTGCAAATCTACTATGCACAACTTGCTATTCCTTTCAAGTATACAACAAAAATATCATGTAAATTTCTTTTTTTCTCCCCCCCACCCTAGAGATAGCTGCCATTAGACACAAATAGCTATATATGTGTGTGTGTGTATGTATATATATATATATATGTATGTAAAATTATTCCATACATACTTGTATTTTTGGATCTTTCTCTGGATGTAGATAGCATCTTTCTTCATATGTACTTTATAGTTAGTTTGGTTATTGACTTCTCTAAAAAAACCTTTGAGAGTTGAAGGGAGGATGGACTGGAGTACGGAGAGACTCATGGCAGGTGAACCAACTAGGTGTTGCTGTTCAGTTGATCAATCATGTCTGATTCTCTGTGACCATGTGGACCATAGCATGGCAATATTGTGCATGGTATTTTCTTGGCAAAGCTATTGCAGTTATTTGTCATTTCTTTCTTTAGTAGACTAAGGCAAACAGAGGTTAAGTGATTTGCCTAGGATTACACAGCTAATAAGTTTCTTAGGACAAATTTGAACTTGCAGATTCTATAGCCCACCACTCTATTCAATGAGCCACATAACCACTTACTAGCAGTAGGCTGTCCCAATAGTTCAGGAATGAGTTGATGAGGTCTTTCACTAGAGTTGTGACAGTGTTGAATGGGCGATGGAGAGGGACATATATGAGAGATTTTATGAAGATAAAATTGAAAGGACTTGGCAACAGACTGGATATGGGGGTTGAAAGACAGTGTGGAGTAAAGGATGACAAATAGGTTGTGAGTCTGAGTGCCTGAGGAAATATTACCCTTCAAAGTAATAAAGACGTTTGGAAGGGGAAGGGTTATAGGGAAAAAAAGAGTTCAGTTGGGGACTTATTGAATTTAAAATGTTTATGAGAGCATACAGTTCAAAATGCTCGAAAGGTATTTGGAGATATGAGATTAGGTAATATAAAATTTTAATGGCTTCACTCACCATAGTTTCGTGATTATCTCTACCTTCTTTCAGTAGCATGTAAGTAGGAATAATGACAGCAGATGGTAGCAGTGATCCAAGGATGAGTCTTGGTAGGGTAAGATTTATGATAAAAAAGGTGGTAAGGGATTCCATAAGGGTTGATTGGCTGGTAAAAACTGAGTAGTGAAAGGCTTGAAGGTCATGATGGGGTGAAAAATAGGATTTGGGGTTTCAAGGCAGAAGCACAGATGGAATGAAATTGGATTGTGATCATATAAAGGAATGTCGGAATTTGAGAACATGAAAGCCATGTGTATGACTGAGGTGGTAGGAATAGGTCATGTGAAATGAAAAAGTTGAAGATGTAGGTGATTAGTCTTTTTGAGGGAGAATCACTATATATGTTGAAATCCTCTAGTATAAGGGCAAGAGTTGGGGGGAGGAGAGAAAAACCAAGAGCCAAGAACTGAACTTACAGAGGAAAGGAGGGGGAGTGTTCTGGAAGTTGATAAATAGCAGCTAAAAGAATTTTGATTGGATGGTAGAAATAGAAACAAAGAAGAGAGTCAACTATGGAGTTAATTCACAACTCTTAAGGTGAAACATTGTTCATCTCTTTCATTCTCTTTTCTCACTCCTCCTGAGTGTATTAATAGAGTAGGGAATTAATTTCTCCTTGTTCCCTTCCAATCAGGCTCTTATCCAGTAGGAGACACCACACTCAACAGAGAGTGGGCTAGATAGTTCTGCTATTGACTTGAGCTGAGCTTCTAAGAAGGTCATGCCCTGGAATGTTAGGGGAGAAACCCTTCCAATATAGATACTGTACCCAAGGGAAGCAGCCAAAGAACACCATAGAAAGATAAAAGATATCGCTGTAAGACAGTGCCCCAGATTTGAGTTGCCTTAGGAGTGTTCATATTTTAAGTGTGTGACTGTAAGTGTGCTTTTGTGTATGCTACTCTTCCTATTGATACTACATGAACTTGTAAAAGTGTGCCCCAGGTCTATAGGGGGGATATGCCCCATTAGTAAGTGCCTCTAGCCTGAGCTACTTGTGTTTTCTGATTGATTGTTGAATGTAAACATAGGAACAGAGGTGTTTAAGCTATTGCCTGGATTGTGGACCAGACCTACAGAGGAACTTTAATTCGATGTCATCTTCTCTTTGGGGATCTATGCTATAAATGTAATTTAGTGGAGGAAGCCCAGAAAAGGGTTGCTACATAGAAAAAAAGTTTACTCATAATAGAAAATTTTTAAAAAGGAATATAGCATATACCTGACTAGGAAAACTCCATAATGCTGTCAAAAAGATAAAAGAAGTTGAAGGATTTTATTTATATAAGGATATACAATGTGTTGCTGAAGAAAATAGTAGAAACCAAGCAAAAATGAAGGCAGCATGGTCAATGCTCCATTAATCATTTTTATTCATTCTTTCCTAATCGAAAGATAACTTCCCTTGTCAGAGAAAACAAAAGGAAAGTACTAGGTATTCAATTAGACATTCTACTTGTCATCCATTATCTTCATCTTATAGACCTCTGGCAGCTATACGATGCTTGTTTTGAACCTCTTATCTTTTCTAATTGAGCTAAAAGTTATCCTTAACGTTTCTTATCAACTACAATTCATTTTTTAAAAATTATTTATTCTTAGTTTTCAGCATTCACTTACATAAGATTATGAGTTCCAAATTTTCTCACCATCTCTCCCTTCCCCCACCCAAAGATGGCATGTGATTTGATATAGGCTCTACATATATATTCATTTTGAACCCCTTTTCACATTAGTCATGTTCTAAGGAATAATTAGAACCAATAAGAGAAACTATGAGAAAGAAGAAACAAACAGAAAAAGAAAACAAAAGAGAGCAAATAATATGTTTCAATCTGCATTCAGACTCCAAAGTTCTTTTTTTTTTCTCAATGTGGACAGCATTTTCCATCATGAGTCCGTTGGAGTTGTCTTAGATCCTTGCTTGCTAAGAAGAGACAAGTCTATCAAAGTTATTCATCACAGATTGTGACTGTTACTGTGTACAATGTCTTCCTGGTTCTGCTCACTTCACTAAGCATCAGTTCATTCAAGTCTTTCCTGGTTTTTCTGAAGTCTCCCTGCTTATCATTTCATGTAGCACAAAAAAAAATCCCATTACATTCATATACCACAACTTGTTCAGCCGTTCCCCAACTGGTGGGCATCCTCTCAATTTCCAATTTTGGTCACTACAAAAAAAAGCTGCTATAAATATTTTTGTACATGTGGGTCCTTTTCCATTTTTATTATCTCTTTGGGATGCAGACCTAGAAGTAGCATTGCTGGTCCAAAGGGTATGCACAGCTTTATAGTCCATTGGGCATAGTTCCAAATTGCTCTCCAGAAGGTTTGGATCAATTCACAACTCCACCATTAATTCATTAGTGTTCCCATTTTCCTACATTTTCATTTTCCTACATTTCCTACATTTCCTTCATTTCCTACATTTATCATTTTCCTGTTTTGTCATGTTAGCCAATGTGATAGGTGTGATATGGTACCTCAGAGTTGTTTTTATCTGCATTTCTCTAATCGATAGGGATTTAGAACATTTTTTTATATGGATACAGAAAGCTTTAATTTCTTCCTCTGAAAACTGCCTGTTCATATCCTTTGACCATTTATCAATTGGAGAATGGCTTGTATTCTTATAAATTTGACTCAGTTCTCTATATATTTTAGAAATGAGGCTTTTATCAGACACACTAGTTATAAAAATTCTTTTCCATTTTTCTGCTTCCCTCCTAATCCAGATCACATTGGCTTTGTGCAAAAACTTTTCAATTTAATATAATCAAAATTATCCATTTTGCATTTCATCATATTCTCTGTCTCTTGTTTGGTCATAAATTCTTCCATTCTTCATAAATCTGTAAACTAGGTAAACTATTCCTTGCTCTCCCAGTTTGCTTATAATATCAGCCCTTATATCTAAATCATGACCCATTTTGATTTTATCTTGGTGTAGGTTATAAGATGTTGGTCTATGCCTAGTTTCTGCAGCAGTATCAGCAACCCAGATCCAAGTAGGGCAAAGCAAGAGAATTCTGCCTCAGCGCCAGCAAAGAAATCTCTGTAATCCCCCTCTAATCAGCCACTTGATCACCCCACAGTCTGTGGGCCTGGAGCTCCCAAAGGAGCCATTGCTGCTGCCACCACTGCAGCCACCACCTTACCTCTGCCACTCTGCCCTCTTTTCTCGCCCAGGTGGGACAGAGTTTCTCCACTGATCTTCTACTTTGTCTTTGGAGTTTGTGGGTTGAGAAATATGGAAACCACCACATCTGACAGCAACTCAGTCCCATGAGGACTGCTTCAGCATGGTTTGTGCCAGTGTGGCCTACATGGGACTGTGCTCTGCTCCCAGCCCAGTGTGACAGGCCCCTTCTGTTGGCCCCCCAGATTGTCCTGGGTTGGAGATTTACTTCACTCTGTCATTTGAAGGGTTTTATAGCTCTAGAACTCATTCTGAGTCATTTTGTACAGTTATTTGGAAGGGTTTTGGGGAGAGCTCAAGCACATCCCTGTTTTCATTCCATTGTCTTGACTCAGCACCACCCCACACTCCATTCTTTTTTATTAGATTTTTTTTTATTATTTTTAGTTTACAACACTCAGTTCCACAAGTTTTTAAGTTCCAAATTTCTTCCCCTCCCTCTTCTCCCCTCTCCCCCCAAAGACAGCATGGAATATGATATATCTTCTACATATACCTTCACATTAAGCTTATTTACACATAGTCAAGTTGTAAAGAAGAATTACGACCCATGGAATGAATCATGAGAAAGAAAAAAAAAAAGAAAAGAAAAAAAAGAGAGAGAGCAGATAGTTTGCTTCGATCTGCATTCAGACTCCATAGTTCTTTCTCTGGATGTACATAGTTATTTCCATTATGAGTCCTTTGGAGCTGTTTTTGAACCTTGTATTGCTGAGAAGGGCCAAGTCTATCAAACTTAGTCATCACAAAAGGAATATGACTGTGGTTGTGTACAATGTTCTCCTGGTTCTGCTCCACTAATTCAGTGTCAAATCATGTAGGTCTTTCCAGGTTATTATGAAGTTCATATCTTCAGTATTTCCTATAGCACAATAGCATTCCATTACATTCATATACCACAACTTGTTTAGCCATTCCCCAATTGATGGGCATCCCCTTGATTTCCAATTCTTTGCTACCACAGAAACAGTTGCTATAAATATTTTTGTACACACAGGTCGCTTTTCCACTTGTATAATCCATTTGGGATAGAGCCCTAGAAGTGGTATTGTTGAGTCAAAGGGTATGCACATTTTTATAGCCCTTCGGGAATAGTTCCAAATTGCTCTCCAGAATGGCTGGTTCAGTTCACAACTCCACCAACAATGTAACAGTTTTCCAATTTTCCCACATCTTATCCAGCATTTATCATTTTCCTGTTTTGTCATCTTAGCCAATCTCACAGGAAAGATGGGGTACCTAAGAGTTGCTTTGATTTGCATTTCTCTAATCAGTAGTGATTTAGAGCATTTTTCATATACCTATAGATATCTTTAATTTCTTCCTCTGGAAACTGACTGTTCATATCCTTTGACCATTTCTCAATTGGGGAATGACTTGTACTCCTGTTAATTTGGCTCAGTTCCCTGTATATTTTAGATATGAGGCTTTTCTCAGAGACACTGGTTATAAAGATTTTTTTCCCAATTTTCTGCTTTCCTCCTAATCTTTGTTGCATTGGCTTTTTTTATACAAAACTTTTCAATTTAACATAATCAAAATTATCCATTTTGCATTTTGTAATGCTCTCTGTGTCTTGTTGGGTCACAAATTCTTCCTTTTCCCATGAATCTGACATGTAAACTATTCCTTGCTCTCCGAAATTGCTTATAATATCAGCCTTTATTCATAAATCATGAACCAATTTTGACTTTATTTTGGTATACGGGGTAATATATTGGTCTATGCCCAATTTCTGCCATACTGTTTTCTAATTTTCCCATCAGTTTTTGTGAAATACTGAATTCTTAGCCCAGAAGCTGGATTCTTTGGGTTTATCAAAGAGTAGATTACTATAGACATTGACTACTGCACCTTGTGCATCTAACTTATTCCACTAGTCCACCACTGTGTTTTTTAGCCAGTACCAAGTAATTTTGATGACTGCTGTTTTATAGTAAAATTTAATATCTGGCATGGCTAGGCCACCTTCCCTAGCATTTCTTTTTATTAATTCCCTTGATATTCTGTACCTTTTGTTCTTCTGGATGAATTTTGTTATTATTTTATCCGGCTCTGTAAAATAATTTTTGGTAGTACAACTTGTATGGTACTGAATAAATAAATTAATTTAGGTAAAATCATCATATTTATTATATTAGCTTGGCCTAAACATGAGCAACTGATGTTTTTCCATTTATTTAGATCAGACTTTACTTTGTGAATAGTGTTTCATAATGATGTTCATATAGGCCCTGGGTTTGTCTTCATTAGGTAGACTCCCAAATATTTTATAGTGTCTACAGTACCTTGAAATGGAATTTCCCTTTCTATCTCATGCTGTTGGGCTTTGTTAGTAATATATAGGAATGCCAAGGATTTATGTGGATTTATTTTATATCCTATAACTTTGCTAAAGCTTTTTTTTATTATTTCAAGTAGTTTTTTTTTTACTGGATTCTCTAAATAATTCATCATATCATCTGCAAAAAGTGATAATTTAGTTTCTTCTTTGCCTATTCTAATTCCTTCAATTTCTTTTTCTTCTCTTATTTCTAAAACTAACATTTCTGAGCCAAACTGAATAGTGGGGGTGATAGTGGACACCCTTGTTTTACCCTTGATCTTATTAAGAATGCATCTAGCTTATTTCCATTACATATAATGCTTGGTGATGGTTTTAGGTAGATGCTACTTATAATTTTGAGGAAGACTCTATTTATTCCTATGATTTCTAGTGTTTTTAATAGGAATGGGTGTTGTATTTTGTCAAAAGATTTTTCTGCATCTATTGAGATAATCATATGGTTTCTGTTAGTTTTGTTGTTGATATGATCAAGGATGCTGATAGTTTTCCTAATACTGATCCAGCCTTTCATTCCTGGAATAAATCCTACCTGGTCATACTGTATTATTCTTGTGACAAGTTGCTGCAATCTTTTTGCTAATATTTTATTTAAAATTTTTGAATCAATATTCATTAGGGAAATTGGTCTATAATTTTCTTTCTCTGTTTTGACTCCTTCCTGGTTTAGATATTAGTACCATATTTGTGTCATAAAAAGAATTTGGTAGGACTTCTTCCCCTATTTTCCCAAATAGTCTATATAGTATGGGAATTAATTGTTCTTCAAGTATTTGAGAGAATTGACATGAAAAACCATCTGGCCCTGGAATTTTTTTTTCCCTAGGGATATTATTGATAGCTTGTTCAATTTCTTTTTCTAAGATGTTGTTATTTAGGTATTTTATTTCCTCTCCTGTTAACCTGGACAACTTATATTTTTGTAAATATTCGTCCATCTCCCTCAGGTTGTCGAATTTATCGGCATACAATTGGGCAAAATAATTCCTAATTATTGTTTTAATTTCCTCTTCTTTGGAGGTGAAGCCACCCTTTTCATTTTTGATATTGGTAATTAGATTATCTTCTTTCTTTTCTTTAGTCAAATTAACCAAAAGTTTACCAATTGTATTTGTTTTTTTTTTCATAAAACCAGCTCTTAGTTTTATTTGTTAGTTAATAGTTTTCTTGATTTCAATTTTTTTTAATATCTACTTTGGTTTTTAGTATTTCTAATTTGACATTTAATTGAGGATTTTCAACTTGTTCTTTTTTTAGCTTTTCCTAGCTTTGCATGCCCAATTCATTCATCTCCTTTTTCTCTATTTTAATCATGTAAACATTTAGAGATATTAACCTTCCCCTAAGAACTGTTTTTGCTGCATCCTGTAAGTTTTGGTATGTTGTCTCATTATTGTCATTGTCTCGAATGAAATTATGGATTGTTTCTATGATTTCTTCTTTGACCCACTCATTCTTTCGGATTAAGTTATTTAGTTTCCAATTAATTTTTAGTTTATCTTTCCATGCTCCTTTATTACAAATAAATTTAATTGCATTATGATCTGAAAAGGATGCATTGACTATTTCTGCCTTTGTGCACTGGATTGTGAGGGTTTTATGCCCTAGTACAAGGTCAAATTTTGAGTATGTGCCATGTACCACTGAGAAAAAGGTATATTCCTTTTTATCCCACTCAGTTTTATCCAGAGGTCTATCATATCTAACTTTTCTCAAATTCTATTCACCTCCTTAACTTCTTTCTTGTTTATTTTGAGGTTGGATTTATCACGCTTAGAGAGAAGAATGTTAAGCTCCCCCACTAGTATAGTTTTGCCGTCTATTTCTTCCTGTAACTCCCTTAACTTCTCCTCTAAGAATGTGTATGCTATACCACTTGGTGCATATATGTTAAGTAATGATATTGCTTCATAGTTTATTATGCATTTTAGCAGAATATAGTGTCCTTCCTTATCTCTTTTAATTAGATCTATCTTTGTTTTTGCTTTATCTGAGATTAGTATTGCTACCCCTGCTTTTTTTTTACTTTAGTTGAAGTATAATATATTCTACTCCAGTCTTTTACCTTTACACTGTGTGTATCCCTGTTTCAAATGTGTTTCTTGTAAAAAATATATTGTAATATTATGGTTTTGAATACATTCTGCTATCTGCCTCCATTTTATGGGAGAGTTCATACCATTCACATTCACAGTTATGAGTACTATCTGTGTCTTTTTCTCCATCCTATGTTCTCCCACTGATGACTTTATTTCTCCCTTCTCCCTTCCACTCCTCAAAAGAGTTTTGCTTTTGACCACCTCCTTCCTCAATTTTCCCTCGTTAATGACACCCCTCCTTTATGTTATTCTTTTCCCCTTGCTACTTCTTCCCTCCCTTCTATCCACCCTCCCTGTTCTTTACCCTTTCCCCTTCTCCTGCCTGTTGGAAAATTTTGATTTCTATACTTATCAGAGTAGGTTATTCTATCCTTGAACCAAATCTGATGACAGTAAACTCAAACACTGCTTTTCTCCCTCCCTTCTTTCCCTCTGTGTTTTTGTGCCTCTTCATGTGACATAATTTACCCTTTTCTACCTCCTCCTAACCTCTTCTCCCAGAAAAACCCATTTACATCCCTTAATTATGTTTTTTATCATCACATTAGTTACTTTATACTGACACCCTTGGTTTATGTATAACCCTTTCAATTGTCTCAATAACTGTACCATTCTCAAGATTGACATATATATATATATATATATATAATATTTAAATCAATGTAATCCTGTATAAGAATGTAAATAATTTTTCATTATTGAAGAACATAGTTTTTCCCCTGTTTACCTTTTTATGTCTCTCTTGGGTTTTGTTTTGAAGGTTAAATTTTCCATTGAGCTCTAGCCTTTTCATCAGGAATGTCTGGAATTCCCTTATTTCATTGAATGTCCATCTCCCTGCCTAAAAATTATGCTCAATTTTTCTGGGTGGTTGATTCTTGGTTTTAGTTAAAACTCTTTTTTTTTAGTTTACAACACATGGTTCTACATAATTTTGAGTTCCAGATTTTCTCCCCTCTCCCCCCCTCCCTCCCCAAGATGGCATGGAATCTCATATAACTACCATGTATAACTTTGCATTCAATTAATTTATACACTAGTCAAGTTGTGGAGAAGAATTATGACCAATGGAACGAATCATGAGAAAGAAGAAACAGAACCAAAAAAAAAAAAAAAACAACAACAACAACCCAAAAACAAAAACAAAAGAGAAGAAAAAAAGGGGGAAAAAAAGGCGAGCATGAAGTGTGCCTCAATCTGCATTCATACTTCATAGTTCTTTCTCTGGGTGTAGATAGCATTCTCCATGGTGAGTCCTTTGGAGTTGTCTTTGTAACTTGTGTTGCTCAGAAGAGCGAAGTCTGTCAGGGTTGGTTCTCACCGAATCCATATATCTGTGGTTGTGTATAATGTTCTCCTGGCTCTGCTCCGCTCACTCAGCATTATGTCATGTAGGTTTTTCCAGGTTGTTATGAAGTCCGTATCATCCCCATTTCTTATGGCACAATAGTATTCCATTACCTTCATATACCACAGTTTGTTCAGCCATTCCCCAATTGATGGGCATCCCTTTGATTTCCAATTCTTGGCTATCACAAAAAGAGCCGCTATAAATATCTTTGTACATATGGGTCCCTTTCCCTCTTGTGTGATTTCTTTCGGATACAACCCTAGAAGTGGTATTGCTGGGTCAAAGGGTATGAACATTCCTGTGGCCCTTTGGGCGTAGTTCCAAATTACTCTCCAAAATGGCTAGATCAACTCACAGCTCCATCAGCAATGTAACAATGTTCCCATTTTCCCACATCCTCTCCAGCATTTATCACCCTCCTGCTTTGTTATTTTAGCCAATATGACAGGAGGGATGTGGTATCTAAGAGTTGTTTTGATTTGCATTTCTCTAATCAGTAGTGATTTAGAGCACTTTTTCATATGCCTATAAATAGCTTTAATTTCTTCCTCTGAAAACTGCCTGTTCATATCCTTTGACCATTTGTCAATTGGGGAATGGCTTGTATTCCTATATATTTGGCTCAGTTCCCTGTATATTTTAGAAATGAGGCCTTTATCAGAGATAATAGTTGTGAAGATTTTCTCCCAATTTTTTGCTTCCCTCCTAATTTTTGTTGCATTGGCTTTTTTTTGTACAAAAACATTTCAATTTAACATAATCAAAATTATCCATTTTACATTTTGTAATGTTCTCTATCTTTTGTTGGGTCATGAATTCTTTTCTTTGCCATAAATCTGATAAGTAAACTATTCCTTGCTCTCCCAAATTACTTATAGTATCAGCCTTTACTCCTAAATCATGAACCCATTTTGACTTTATTTTGGTATATGGTGTAAGATATTGGTCTATGCCCAGTTTCTGCCCTACCATTTTCCAATTTTCCCAACAGTTTTTGTGAAATAGTGAATTATTAGCCCAGAAGTTGGGTTCTTTGCATTTATCAAAGAGTAGATTGCTATAGTTTTTGACTTCTCCATCTTGTGTTCCTATCCTATTCCACTGATCCACACCTCTGTTTCTTAGCCAGTACCAGGTAGTTTTGATGACTGCTGCTCTATAGTACAGTTTAATATCTGGTATGGCTAGGCCACCTTCTCTAACATTTCTTTTCATTAATACCCTAGATATTCTAGACCTCTTGTTTTTTTCAAATGAATTTTGTTATTATTTTGTCCAGCTCGGTAAAATAATTTTTTGGTAGTTCGATTGGTATGGCACTGAATAGATAGATTAATTTAGGTAAAATTGTCATTTTTATTATATTAGTTCAGCCTAGCCATGAGCAACTTTTTCCATTTATTTAGATCTGACTTTATTCATGTGAAAAGTGTTTCAAAGTTATGTTTATATAGGCCCTGGGTTTGTCTTGGCAGATAGACTCCCAAATATTTTATAGTGTCTACAGTAACTTAGGATGGAATTTCTCTTTCTATCTCTTGCTGTTGGGCTTTGTTAGTAATGTATAGGAATGCTGAGGATTTATGTGGGTTTATTAGTCCAAGCTCTTTCACCCTCCTGAATATCATATTTCAATTCCTCCTTTCTTTTATTATAGAAGCTGCAAGATCCTGCATGATCCTGACTGCAGTTCTGTGATATTTGAAATGTTTATTTCTTACTCCTTGCAGTATTTTCTCTTTGACCTGATAATTCTGGAATTTGGCTACAACATTCCTTGGAGTTTTCAATTTGGAATCTCTTTCAGGGGGTGATTGGTGGATTCTTTAAATGGCAATTTTTCCATATGGTTCTAAGACCTTGGGGCAGTTTTTCTTGTTGATTTCTTGGATGATACTGCCCGGGCTTTTTTTTCATCATGGCTTTCAGGTAGGCCAGCAATTCGTAGATTATCTCTCCTGAATCTATTTCCCAGGTCGGTTGTTTTTCCAATCAGATATTTAATATTTTGTTCTATTTTTTTCATTCTACAGATTTTGTTTAACTGATTCTTGATGACCAGAGAGTCATTAAATTCTACTTGCCCAATACTGATTTTTAATGTATTGTTTTCTTCATTTAGCTTCTCTACTTCCCTTTCCATTTGGTTAATTTTATTTTTCCAAGAGACATTTTCTCCATTTATATTATGAACCTCCTTAACCATTTCACAAATTTACTTTTTAAAGATTTGTTCTCATCAGCGAACTTTTTTCCATTTTTTCTTTTACCTCTCTAATTTGGTTTTTAAGGTCCTCCCTGAGTTCTTCCAGGAATGCTTTTTTGGTCTGGAGACAAGTTCACATTCCCTGTTGAGGTTTCAGATGTGGGTATAGTGTCAATGCTATCCTCTTCTGAATTCATATTTTAATCTTCCCTGTCTCCATAATAGGAATCAATAGGCTTTGGTTTTCTAGTCTGTTTTTTTACAGTGATTTTCCGCTCCTGGCTTCTAAAGTGGATCTCTTCCTCTGGGGCTCGGGGGCTCTGTCCCCAGCTTCTTGTGTTGGGAACTCTGGGCCTGCTTAATGGCTTTGTGTACTGTGGCTTTTGGTTTCACGAAGTGTGGGCGAAGGGTGATCTGGCTGCTGGAAGTCTCCTCTTCCCCTGAGGCTTCTCTACAACACAGGTGGCCTCAGCCTTTTTCTGTTCTGATGTCTACCACTTGCCCTGGCTGTGGGAAGGCATGTCTGGGGTCCTGGTGTTGATGTTTGCTAGTTCCACTCCCCTGCGGCTCAGGAGCTCCCACTGTTCTGCTGAGGTAGGGCCTGCTGGGAAACCTCTCTTTCTGAACTAGTATCCTTCCCCCACCACAAAAAGGGCCCTCTGCCCAGCTTTTATGGCTAAAAGGCTACTGAAGTCCCACTTTGGGATCCTCTATTTCAGGGTTTCTCCCTGGGCAGTATTACCTGGGTGAGGAAAGGAGGGATAAAAGCCATTTCACCTGGTCATCATGCTTCCTTGAAGTTCATGAAGGTGAGTTTCAAATCTTTAGACTGTTGGCTGAAGGTCTCAGGGGTAACTGCTCCTGTAGCTGCAGGCTCTGTGCTTGTGTCTCCCATAGCTCTGACAGACTCCTGTCCTGGGCTGAGAGGCCTGGACATCACCACCATAGCCAGTAATTCCACCCTGGGCCTGCTCCTGCTCCAGCATTTCCCAGGCCCAGCACTCTCTCAGACTGGTGCACTAGCTGGGTTCCTCAGCTGTTCCCAGTTGGTGCGGTCTGGTGCCTTTCCTTGCAACCAGCACTCCTCCCCCACTCAGTCTACTAGTGGCTTCTAAGTCTCTGAAATCTGCTCAGATTCACTTTTTTAGAGGACTCTAACAGGGTTTGTGAGAGAGCTCCAGTAGTTCCCTCCTTTCACAGTGCCATCTTGGCTCCACCCCTCTTTACTCATTTTTTTTACATAAAATCTCCCCTTTTTTTCCTCCCCTTTTCAGTTTTATATTGACACATGCAAAATTATCATTAAATGATAGTGCCTTGCATATTTTCTAGGTGTGTGGGATGTGCAACTCTTAATAATGAAATTCTGAAGATAGAAGGAAAAACAATTGTGATGACTAGAAAGGAGTTATCTAAAGATACCTATATGAATACACAGAGAACACATCAAAGAACATGTATTTTAAAAACACATGTACAGAGTGTAGGAACAAAGAAAAAGAAAAGAAAATTAAAACAAACTGCAGGCATAATCCTATAAAACTGTTGTCAGGATCAGTAAAGTCAAAAAGAAGTTGAAGTTGATAATTCTACCTAAATTAATTTGTTTACTCAGTGTCATAACAATTAAACTACTAAAATTAATTTATAAAGCTAGAAAAAAATAATAATAAAATTTATATGGAAGAACAAAAGGTCCAGAATATCAAGGAAATTAATAAAAAGAAATGCTAGGGAAGGTGGCCTAGCCATAGCAGATCTTAAATTGTATTATAAAGCAGCAATCTTCAAAACTACTTGGTACTGGCTAAGAAATAGAGTGCTGGTTCAGTGGAATAGGTTAGGTACACAAGACACAGTGGTCAATGACTATAGTGATTTACTCTTTGATAAACCCAAAGCCTCCAGCCTCTGGGATAAAACCTCACTATTTGGCAAGATGGCAGAGCAAAAGCAGGGACTTGCTTGAGCTATCCTCCAACCCCCTCCAAACACCTGTAAAAAAATTACTCTAAACAAATTCTAGAAATACAGACCCCACAAAATGACAGAGTGAAACAAATCTGTCCAAGACAACCTGGAAGATCAACAGGAAAGGTCTATCACACTGGCCTGAGAGTGGAGTACAGTCCAGTATGGGCCATGCTGGCACAGATGGAAATGGAGCAGGCTTCAAGGGACTGAACCACTGGCAGCTGTAGTGGTTTCCAGACTTCTCAACCCTCAATGCCAAAAAAAACATAGAAAGTTGGTGGGAAAACTCTGTCAGACCTGGATGAGAGAAGAGCACAGTCTGGCCCCAGATCTGGACTGGGTTAAGTGGTGGTGGCAGCAGCAGAAGTACCTGATTCCAGAGTTCAAGGCCCATGGATAGTGGGGGGGATCCAGCAGCTGATCAGAGGAGGGTTGCAGGGATCTCTTTGCTGGTGCTAAGGCAGGATTATATTGCTTTCCCCTGCTTGGATCTGGATCACAGTCCTGGGTGGCAGTCCTGAGGTGGGGAGGATCCCTGATGTAGCAGACATTGTGGTGGCTGTGGAGAGGGAATCCTCCTCACAGTTCCAAGGCAGAAAAGAGGGTTTGTGGTCACTCACAAACCACAACACAGGACAGGAGAGGAGTAATCACCTCTCCTTTGATCATACCACCTTAGAAGATCTGAAAATTTACAGGTGCCTAGAAGTATCTCGGAAAATAGGTGTGCAAAACCCCTGAAGCTTGGGACAGAGCACTCTCCATTGTGAAAGCAGAGTACTACCTTGAAAAAAAGTTCAAAAGTCAAGTAATTGGCTGGGAATATGAGCAAATAGTGTAAAAATTGAGACTATGGAATCTTACTTTGGTGACAAAGAAAATCAAAACATAGAATCAGAAGAAGACAACAAAGCCAAAGCTCCTATATCTAAAGTCTCCAAGAAAAATATTGGTTGCAGGCCGTGGAAGAGCTCGAAAAGGCATTTGAAAATCAAGTAAGAGAAGTAGAGGAAAAATTAGGAAGAGAAATGTGATTGAGGCAAGAAAATCATGAAAAGTGAGTCAAAAGCTCGGGAAAGGACACCCAAAAAAACAACACCTTGAAAAATAGACTAAAAAAGTCAAATGGCAAAAAAGGTCCAAAAAGCCAACGAGGAGAATAGTGCCTTAAAAAGCAGAATTGTACAGATGGAAAAGGAGGTCCAAAAGACCACTGAAGAAAAGAGTACCTTAAAAGTAAAATGGAATAAATGGAAGCTAATGACTCTATGAAAAATCAAGAAATTACAAAACAGAACCAAAAGAACGCAAAAATAGAAGACAATGTGAAATATCTCATTGGAAAAACCACTGACCTGGAAAAAAAGATCTAGGAGACAGAATTTTAAAATTATTGGACTACCCGAAGTCATGATCAAAAAAAGAGCCTAGATATCATCTTTCAAGACATTATCAAGGAAAACTGCCCTGATATTCTAGAACCAGAGGGTAAAATAGAAATGGAAAGAATCCACAAATCACCTCCTGAAAGGGATTCCCAAAGAAAAGGAAGAAAATTGTAGCCAAATTCCAGAGTTCCAAGGTACAGGAGAAAATATTACAGGTAGCCAGAAAGAAATAATTCAAGTACTGTGAAAACACAATCAGGATAACACAAGATCTAGCAGCTTCTTCATTAAGAGATCGAAGGGCTTGGAATATGACATTCCAGAGGTCAAAGGAAGTAGGATTAAAACAAAGAATCACATACCCAGAAAAACTGGGTGTAATACTTCAGGGGAAAAATGGACACAAAATGAAATAGAGGACTTTCAAGCCTTCTTGATGAAAAGACCAGAGCTGAAAGGAAATTTGACTTTAAGATACAGGACTCAAGAGAAGCATGAAAAGGTAAACAGGAAAGAGAAATCATAAGGGACTTATTAAAGCTGAAATGTTTAGATCCTTACATGGAAAGATGATATTTGCAACTCATGAGACCTTTCTCAGTATGGTAGTTGAAGGTAATATATACATACATACATACATATATGTATCTCTATATATGTGTGTGTGTGTGTGTGTGTGTGTGTGTGTGTGTGTGTGTGTGTGTAGACAGAGGGCACACAGTGAGTTGAATATGAAGGAATTATATCTAAAAATAAAATGAAGGGGTGAGAGAGGAATATATTGGGAGAAGGAGAAAGGGAGAGATAGAGTAGAGTAAATTATTTCACATAAAAGAGGCAAGAAAAAGCTGTTAGAATGGAGGGGAAGAATGAGGAGGTGAAAGAGAATGAGTCAACTTTACTCTCATCAGATTTGGCTTGAGGAGGGAATAATATGCACACTCAGTTGGGTATCTTATCCTACAGGAAGGTAAGCTGGAAGGAGATAAGTAGGGAAGATGATAGAAGGGAGGGCAGATAGGGAAAGGGGCAGTCAGAAGCAAACACTTTTGAAAAGGGTCAGGGTCAAAGGAGAAAACAGAATAAATGGGGGCATAACAGCAATATTACTAGCAGCTGCTGTGGAGGTGTAAGACCAACAGCAGCAGTACACAGGAGGCCTGCTTGCACAGATTCTTTGATCTGCTTTTCTAAGGAAACCAACTTTAAAGGGTTTAGAGTCTCACTTTAATTAAACATACATATATCATTCACTTAGCTCAGGGGGAAAAGTCAGCACCCTCTATATCAGAGAAAACATGTTCAGAAATTACAAGCAGAAGTTATATGAACAGTGCAAAATAACACGAATAGGCAGACAGGCTTCTAGCTGTTTGTCCAAGACACTGCATACATAGTTACAAATTCTGGCATGGGAGAACCAACAAACAGATAGGGTGAAACAATTTTCCAGGCCAAGACAATTTAAGTTTGGCAGGAAACATCTGTCTTACTGGGGTGAGATTGAAGCAAAATCCAGTGCTAGCCATGCTGTCAAGCCAACAGTAAAGCTTGTGGGGGGGGGGTGGAACTGAAGGCTACAGTGGCTTCCAGAACTCTCAGCCCACAAACAGTAAGAAGGTTGAACAAAAGTGAGAAAAAATATTAGAAGGGACCCTTTCTTGTATTAGGTACAAGACTTTGTTACATTTTCCCAAGGTTTTCAGTCACAGTTCAAGGGCAAAAAGTAGTACTAGTAGGAGTGGGAGCCCTGGTCATAGCTCCAAGGAGGAAAATTGCTTGTGGTGACTCAGACCACATCAAAGGCCAAGAGAGAAGTGACCATACTTCTCCTTATATCATAGCAACTTGTAACAACTGAAAACTTCCAGACCCCCAAAAGTAACTCTGAAAACAGCAACACAAAATACCTGAAGCTTGTCCCCTGAAGCGTCCTCTGAGCCCCAGGATCAAAGCCTAAATTTAACAAAAAATTAAACATCAAGAAATAGTTTGGAAAAATGACAACAATAAAAAACATGTTCATAGAAAGTTCCTATGGTAACTTTCATATCAAAGACCATATCACAAACTCAGAAGAAGACAACAGTGGCAAAACAGCTACATGCAAAGCATCAATGGAAAAAAAATGCAAATTGATTCAGATTGAAAAACAATTCCTGGAAGAGCTCAAAAAGTATAAAAAAAAAACATAACAAATAAGAGAGGTAGTAGAAAGACTGGAAAAAGAAATGAGAGTGATGTAAGAAAATCATGAAAAAGAGTCAATACCATGGCAAAGAAGGCACAAAAAAAAATGAAGAAAATAACACCTTAAAATATTTCTGTTGTTCAGTTATTTCAATCATGTACAACTCTTTGTGACTCCATTTGAGATTTTCTTGGCAAGGACACTGAAGTGGTTGTCCATTTCCTTCCCCAGCTCATTATATAGAACAAGAAACCAAGGAATACGGGGTTGAGTGACTTCCCCAGAGTAAGTGTCTTGCCCACAAAGATTTGCCCACAAAATAAGTGTCTGAGGCTGAATTTGAACTCTGGAAACTGAGTCTTCTTGATTCCAAGCCCAGTACTCTTTCCAAAATGCCACTTACCTGTCCTACCTTACAAAATAAAATAGGATGAATTGTAAAAGAAGCACAAAAATTCATTCCTTAAAAAGGAGAATTGATCAAATTGAAAAAAGGAATACAAAAATTCACTGATGAGAAAAAAGCCTTCAAAAGTACCATTGCCCAATTGGGGGGAAAAGGTACAAAAGATCACTGAAGAAAATAACTGCATAAATATTAGAACAGGACATGTGGAAGCTAATGAATATATGAGAATTCAAAAAGTTATTAAAGAGAATCAGGAGAATGAAAAAAAGAAGAAAATGTGAAATATTGCATTGGAAAAAATCCCTGACCTGGAAAATAAATCCAAGAGAGATAATTTAAGAATTAATGAACTATCTGAAATCTATGTTTTAAAAAAAAGAGCCTAGACATTGTATTTCAAGAAATTATCAAGGAAAACTGCCTTAATATCCTAGAATTAGAGAGTAAAATGAAAAAGTCACCTCCTCAAAAAGATCTCAAAATGAAAATACTCCCAAGAATACTATAACTGAATAACAAAGCTCCCAGATCAAGGAGAAAGTATTGCAAGCAAAAAGAAACAATTCAAACATCAAAGATAAAAAAAAGATTTACCATCTTCTACATTAAAGGACAGGAGTGCTTAGAATATGATATTTTGGCACTGAGGGCAAAGGACTTAGGAATGCAACCAAGAATCACCTTCCCAGAAAAACCAAGAATAATTCTTCAAGGGAAAATGGATATTAATGAAATAGAGGATTTTCAAGCATTCCTGATGAAAAGGTCAGACCTCCATAGAAATTTTGACTGTCAAAAGCAACGCTCAAGATGAACATAAAAAGGTAAACAGGGAAGAGAAATTATGAGGGAATCAGTAAGGCTAAAATATTTCCATTAGTATATGGGAAGATGATACTTGTAAATCCTAAGAACTTTATCATTTGATTAAGGCAGTTACAAGGAATCTGCATAGACAGACAGAATGGATTTGAGTTAAGTATAATAGAATGATATAAATAAAATAAAATAAAGGGGTGAGAAAGAGGGAAATATTGGGAAAAGGGGGAAGGGAGAGGAAGGATGGGGTAAAATATCTCACATAAAAGCAACACAGAGACCTTTTACAATGAAGGGGAAGGGGGCAGAGAGCCAGAAATGCTTTATGCTTATATTCATTGCAATTAGCTCAAAGAGAGAATAACACACCCGTTTAGTTAGGCAGAGAAATCTATGTTACTCTACAGGAAGTAGGAGGAAAGGGGGATAAAAAAGGGAGAGGCTGATAGAAAAGAAAACAGATTGGGGAAGGTGGTGCTCAGAAGCAAAACATTTTTAAGGAGGGCCAGAGTGAAAGGAAACAGAGGGGGAAGAGAGAGAGAGAGACAGAGACAGAGACAGAGACAGAGAGACAGAGAAAGAAAGAGACAAAGAGACAGAGACCAAGCAAGACAGAGAGACACAGAGACAGAGACAGAGAGAAACATAGACAGAGTGACAAGGAGAGAGAGAGAGAGAGAGAGAGTGACAGAGAGACAGAGAGACAGAGAGAGACAGAGACAGAGAAGGAAGGATGGGGGGAAAATAAGATGGAGGGAAATATACAGTTAGTAATCATCACTGTGTCTGTGAGTGCTATGAACTGACTCATAAAACAGAAACAGATTGAAAAGTGCATTAAAAACCAGAATCCTACAATATGTTGTTTACAACAAACATACCTGAAGCATAAAAAACACACACAGTAAAGGTAATGGGATGGAGCAGAACCAGTTATGCTTGAGCTGAAGCAATAAAAGCAGGGGTAGTAATCATGATCTCAGACAAAGGAAAAGCAAACAAATAGATCTTATTAAAAAGACAAGCAAGGAAACTACATTTTGCTAAAAGGTACCACTGGCAATGAAGTAGTATCAATGCTAGCCATATATGCACCAAATAATATATCATCCAAACCATTAAAGGAAAAGTTAAATGAGGAATAGGAGGAAAGAGGTAGTATAACTATACTAGTAAAGGATCACAAATTTCCCCTCTTGGAAGTAGATAAATCTAAAAGAAACAAGTAAAAACTTAAGGAGATGAATGGAATTTTAGAAAATTTAGATATAGACTTCTGGAGAAAACTGAATAGGATGGAAAGAATATACTTTTTGATCAATGGTATTTGGAATCTGCACAAAAACCAACTATGTGCCAGGGCACAGAAATCTCAAGACCAAATGCAGACAAGCAGAAATATTAAATATATCTTTTTTGGATCATAATGCAATAAAAATTCATTCATTAAAATGCCATGGAAAGATGGACTAAAAATTAATTGGAATAATCTAATTCTAAAGAATGGATGGGTCCAAGAACTAATCATAGAAACAATCAATAATTTCATTAAACAATTAAAAACATACTAAAATTTATGGAATGTAGCTGAAGCAGTACTTAAGGAAAAAATTATATCTCTAAATGCTTACATTAAGAAAATCAAGAAAGAACAGATAAAGGAATTTGACATGCAACTAGAGAAAGAACAAATTGGAGCCAAGATGGCTGTGTGAAAACAGGGACTTGCTTGAGCTCTCCCACAAATCCTTCCAAACACCTGTAAAAATGACTCTAAACAAATTCTAGAGCTACAGAACTCATGAAATGACAGACTGAAACAAGGCTCCAGCCCAAGATGGCCTGAATGGTCTCTGGGAAGGGTCTATCACACCATGCTTGGACCTGTGCACAGCCATGTGTGGGCCATGCCAGGAATCTGGCAAAGCAAGCCTCCAGGCCCTGAATCACTGAGCTATGGCAGTTTCCAGACTTCTCAACCACAAAAACCAAAGACAACATAGCAGTTCAGGGGAAAACTGTTGGATTTGGTTGGTAAAAGGGTGTGGTTCTGCCTCAGCCCTGCAGTGGCAGAGGTGGCTGCAGTGTATAAGCAGTAGCAGCTGTTTTGGGAGCTCCAGGCCCACAGACAGTGAGGGGAATCAAGTGGCTAATCAGAGCAGAAGTGCAGGGATAGCTTTGATGGCACTCAGATGTGGTTCTCTTACTTTGTCCTGAATATATGTGGATTGCAGTCCTGCTTGGCAGTCCTTGGGAGAAGTGTTGGGGTGGCAAAGCTGGTGGTGGCTGTGGAGAGGGAGTCTTCCTAGTAGTTATATGGCAGAAAGGACTACTTGCACTCACAGATCAGAGCACAGGCTAGGAGAGGAGCATCATACCTTCTCAGAACAGAAGTGACTCTGAAAATAGGTGTGCAAAACTCCTGAAGTTGGGAAAGGGCACTCTCCACTCAGAAAGCAGTCATACCCTGACAAAGAGCTCAAAAGTGAAATAATTGGCTGGGGAGATGAACAGGTAGTGTAAAAGGACTCGGACAATAGAATCTTAATTTAGCGACAAAGAAGATCAAAACATACAGCCAGAAGAAGTCAGCAAAGTCAAAGAGCCTACATCAAAAGCCTCCAAGAAAAATATGAATTAGTCTCAGGCCATGGAAGAGCTCAAAGGGGATTTGGAAAATCAAGTGAGAGAAACAGAGGAAAAATTGGGAAGAAAAATAAGAGTGATGCAAGAAAATCATGAAAAACAAGTCAACAACTTGCTAAAGGAGACCCAAAAAATGCTGAAGAAAATAATACCTCAAAAATAGACTAGCCCAAATGGCAAAAGAGGCCCAAAAAGCCAATGAGGAGAAGAATGCCTTAAAAGGCAGAATTAGTCAAATGGAAAAGGAGATCCAAAAGATAACTGAAGAAAATAATGACTTAAAAATTAGGATGCAGCAACTGGAAGCTAGTGACTTTATGAGAAATTGAGAAATTATAAAACAGAACCAAAAGAATAAAAAAAGGAAGACAATGTGAAATATCTCACTGTAAAAAACCAATGATTTGGAGAATAGATCCAAGAAAGATAATTTAAAAATTATTGGACCACCTAAAAGCCATGATCAAAAAAAGAGCCTATACATCATCTTTCAAGAAATTATCAAGGAAAACTGCCCTGATATTCTAGAACCAGAGGGTAAAACAGAAATGTAAAGAATCTGCCAATTGCCTCTTGAAAAAGATCCTAAAAAAAACTCTTAGGAATATTGTAGCCAAATTCCAGAGTTCCCAGGTCAAGGAGAAAATATTGCAAGCAGCCACAAAAGATACAATTGGAGTACTATGAAACACAATCAGGATAATACAAGATCTAGCAGCTTCTACATAAGGGATCAAAGGTCTTGGAATAAGATATTCCAGAAGTTAAAGGAGCTAGGATTAAAACCAAGAATCACCTACTCAGGAAAACTGGGTATAATACTTCAGGGAAAAATATGGATTTTGAATGAAATAGAGGACTTTCAAGCCTTCTTGATGAAAAGACCAAAGCTGAAAAGAAAATTTGACAGTCAAATACAAGAATCGAAAGAATCATGAAAAGGTAAACAGGAAAGAGAAACTCCTATGAATATTATAGTCAAATTCCAGAGTTCCCAGCTCAAGGAGAAAATATTTCAAGCAACCAGAAAGAAACAATTTGAGTATTGTAGAAAGACAATCAGGATGACACAAGATCTAGCAGCTTCTACATTAAAGGATCGAAGGGCTTGGAATATGATATTCTGGACATCAAAGGAGTTAGGATTAAAACCAAGAATTGCCTACTTAGCAAAACTGGATATAATGCTTCAGGACAAAATATGGATTTTGAATGAAATAGAGGACTTTCATGCATTCTTGATGAAAAGACCAGAGGTGAATAGAAAATCTGACTTTCAAATACAAGAATCAAGAGAAGTATGAAAAAGTAAACAGGAAAGAGAAATCATAAGGGACTTACTGGAGTGGAACTACTTTGTTTACATTCCTACATGGAAAGATGATATTTGGAACTCATAAAACTCTTCTATGTATTAGGATAGTTGAAGGGAATATACATATATTACATATGTATATATATATATATATATATATATATATATATATATATATATATATATACACAGAGAGAGAGAGAGAGAGAGAGCACAAGATGAGTTGAATATGAAGGGATCATATCTAAAAATAAATGACTACAACTAAGGGGTGAGAGAGAAATGTATTGGGAGAGATAGAATGAGGTAAATTATCTCACATAAAAGTGGCAATAAAAAGGAAGGGAAGAGTGGGCAGATGAAAAGGAATGACTGAGTCTTGCTCTCATCAGGTTTGACTTATGGAGGGAATAACATACACACTCAGTTGGGTATCTTACCCTACAGGAAAGTAGAGGGGAAGGGGATAAGAGGGGAGGTTTGATAGAAGAGAGTGCAGATTGGTGGAGGAGGTAGTCAAAAGAAAATACTTTTGAAAAGGCACAGGGTCAAAGGAGAAAATTGAATAAAGGGGGACAGAATAGGATGGGGGGAAATAGTTAGTCTTTCATAACATAACTATTATGGAAGTGTTTTGCATAACAATACATGTATAACCTATATTGAATTGCTTGCCTTCTCAAGGAGGGTGTGTGGGGAGGGAAGAAAGGAGAGAATTTGGAACTCAAAGTTTTAAAAACAAATGTTAAAAAATGTTTTTAAATGCAACTGTGGAATACAATGTACAGGCAATGGGATACAAAAATTTATCTTGCCCTACAAGAAAGTAAGGGGAAAGGAGATGGGGGGGGGCAGTGGCATGTTAGAAGGGATGACAGACTGGGGAAAGGGTAATCAGAATGTATGACATCTAGGGATGGGGGGAGAGTAGAGATGGGTAGAAAATTTGTAACTCAAAATTTTGTTGAAATGAATGTTGAAAACTAAAAATATATTAAAAAAGAAAAAGAATAAATTAAAAATCTTTAATTCAACATCAAATTGAAAATCAAAGGAGAGATTAAATTGAAAGTATGAAAACCAATGAACTAATAAACAAAACTAGGAGTGGTTTTTATTTAAAAAAAATAAAGTGGGTAAACTTGGCTAATTTGATTTTGAAAAAGAAAGAAAGTTAGCAATATGAAAAAAGAAAAAGATGAATTCACCACCAATGAAGATGACAATAAAACAATCATTAAAAACTAATATGCTCAATTACATGCCAATAAATTTAACAATCTAAGTGAAATGAATATTTACAAAACTACAAATTGCTGGGGCAGCTAGGTTGTGCAGTGAGTAAAGCACTGGCCCTAGAGTCAGGAGGACCTGAATTCAAATGCAGCCTCACTTGACACACTTACACTTGACACACTTACTAGCTGTGTGACCTTGGGCAAGTCACTTAACACCAATTCCCTTTCCTTATCTTCTCAAAAAAAGATAAAAATACAAATTGCTCAGATTAACAGGGAATAGAATGCTTAAATAACCCCATTTTAGAAAAATAAACAACCATCAATGAATTCCCCGAGGAAAAAAATCTTTGACCAAATGGATTGTGAATTCTACCAAACATTTAAAGAAAGTTAATTCCAATACTATAGTAACTATTTGTAAAAATAGGCAAAGGAGTCCTACCAAGTTCCTTTTATGACACAGATATAGTATTGATACCTAAACCAGAAAGAACAAAAACAGAGAAAGAGGACTTTAAACTTATTTCCTTGGTGAATATTGATGCAAAAATTTAAATAAAATAAAAGGAAAGAGATTAGGGCAATATATCACAAGCACCATACACTATGACCAGGTAGGATTTATACCAGGAAGGCAGGGTTGGTTCAATACTAAGAAAACTGTCAGCATAATTTATCATATCAACAGCTAAAACAACAGAAATCATATGTATATCTCAATAGATGCAAAAAAAGCCTTTGACAAAATACAACACCTAGTCCCATTACAAATATTAGAAAACACAGGTTAAATGGAGCTTTACTTATATGATAAGTAGTATGTATCTAAAACCATCAGCAAGCTTTATTTGTAATGAAGATAAGCTAGAAGTCTTCCCAATAAGATCAAGGTTGAAGCAATAACCTCTATTATTCAATATTTTACTGTAAATATTAGCTTTAGCAATGAGAGAAGAAGAAAAATTGCAGGAGTTAGAATAGGCAATAAGGAAATACAACTACCACTCTGCAGATGATGTGATTGTATACTTAGAGAATCCTAGAGAATCAACTAAAAAACCACTTGAAATAGTTAACAACTTTGATAAATTTTCAGGATACAAAATAAATCCGCATAAGTCATTAGCATTTCTATATATTACCAACAAAATCCAGAAGCTAGAAATAGTAAGAGAAATTCCATTTAAAATAACTTCAGACAATATATAATACTTATAAGTCTCTTTTCTAAGACAAACCTAAGATCTATATGAACAAAAGCAAAAACAAACAAACAAGCAAACACTTTTCACACAAATAAAATCAGATCTAAACAACTGGAAAAACATCAGTTCCTCATGAGTAGGTATAACAACAATGCTGCTTGCCTCTACTGTGGCTCTGTAAGGCCAATGATGCCAACACACAGGAAGACTGCTAGCACAGGTTCTTTGATCTCCTTTTCTAAGGAAAGCAACTTAAAGGGATTTATAATCTCAATTTAATGAAACATACATATATTATTCACTTAGTTCAGGGAAAAAAGTCAGCACCCTGAACTTCAGAGCAAACACAAACAGAAAGTAAAAACAGAGACAATATAAACAGATCAACAGACAGGTTTCTGTCTGACCATAGCAATACATTCACGATTACCAGAGAGAGAAGCACCAACATCTGGGTTTTCAAAGGCAGGCGGCCCCTTAACATCTACCCAGAGTCTCCACACCAACACTCTTCCAATGAGTGAGCCCCAAACAAAATGCTAACCTCAGAGTATATACGCACTTCTTCAGGGGAAGAGTGCTTCAAACCTCTCAAGGGTTTCACACATCTTGAGGGTTTCACACCTCTCATGACCTAACTAACAAAAGGGTATGGGCCTTTCTTCAAACAAAGGCAAGACTCAATCAAATGCACTTGATTGCCCTAGTGCTGAGAAGCACTTCAAAACAAAAGAAAACAAAAGGTCCCACTTTGTTTGCCCTTACAGTAGACCAAGCAAATATAATAAAAATGACAATTCTACCTAAATTGATTTACCTATTCAGTACCATAGTAATCAAACTATCAAAATTAATTTTATAGAGCTAAATAAAAGTAATCACATAATTCATCTGGAAGAGCAAAAGGTCAACAGTATCAAGGGAATCAACGAAAACAGAATATGAAGGATGGTGGCCTAGCTGTGCCAGATCTCAAACTGTATTATAAAGTATCAATCATCAAAAGGAAATTTGTGCCATCTAAGAAATATAGTGGTGGATTGGCAGAATTGATTAGGTCCTTAATACATAGTAGTAAATAACCATAGCAATCTAGTGTTTGATAAATGTGAAGATCCAAGCTTGGGGGGCACAAACTCACTGAAAAAAAACTGCTGGGAAAACTGAAAAGCAGTTTGGCAGAAACTATGTGTAGAATGACATCTCATGCTATATAACAATATAAGGCCAAAATGGGTACACAAATTAGTCATAAAGAGTTATACCATAAGTAAAATAGGGGAGCATGGAATAGTTTACCTGACAGATTTATGGACAAGAAAAGAATGTATGACTAAACAATAGATAGTGACAATTGTGGGATGTAAAATGGATAATTTTGATTACATTAAAACAGTTTTGTACAAATACAATGAATGCTCTTAAGATTAGAAGAAAAGCAGAAAACAGGGTGGGAGAAGGATTTTACAGAAAGTTTTACTGATAAAAGTCTCATTCCTCAACATATAGGGAACTGGGCCAAATTTATAAGAGTATGAGTCATTCCCCAAATGAAAACTGGCCAAAGATGTGAGCGGGCAGTTTTCAGACAAAGAAATCGAAGCTATCTGTGGTCATATGAAAAAAGATTCTAAATCACTATTGATTACAGAAGGGCAAATTTAAACAACTCTGAGGTGCCACCTCATACCTATCAGACTGGCTAACATGGAAGAAAATAAAAATTACAAATATTGGAGTGGATGTGGGAAATTTGGGACAGAATGAACTGTTGGTAATGTTGCAAATTGATTCAGCCATTCTGGAGAATATTTTGTAATTATAGCCAAAGGGCTATAAAACTCTGCACAACCTTTGACCCAGCCAAATTACAAGGTATGTATCCAAACAATTTTTTAAAAGTAAAAGTACCCATATGTAAAAAAAAATTATAATAGTTCTTTTTGTGATGGCAAAAAATTGAAAACAGGAGAATGGTAGACAAATTATGGTATATGAATGTAATGAAATACTGTTGTTCCATAAATGATGAGCAGGTGGACTCCAGAAAATCTGTGAAAGTGCAAGGACTAGAACAGTGTGTTCTTGGCATATGCTTCCCCTCCACAGACTTAGCCCTTGGACTAAAGAGAATTTGAGTATAACCTTTTGGTGGTAATTCTTCTCTGGCAACCTATATCTGTTAAAGTGAGAACAGATTGAACAGAATGACTGAGCCACTTCACAGTGGGAGAAGGTGTATACCTATCCATATGTTTCCACATCAAGGGCCAAATCAAGCACCACTCTGGACATCAGTTCCATGTTAGAGGTGTCTAGCACTACATCAATGATACATTTGGGTGTGGGGTTGACTCATCCTATGTGGTTTATTTTCTCACTCATAATTTGTGGAGGTTTTTTAGGCTTAGAAGTTTAGAGAACTCTTTGTGTATGTGTGTGTGTGGCAGGGGGGGGTGCCTTTTGCAATAACAAGATCCCACTGGAAAGATTTTTTTCAACCAGAATTTATTGGATGCTTTAGTATGAGAAGATCCATGATAGAAGGAAAAAGTATAGTCATTTAGAAAATAGTTTTCTATGTGTGTCATTTTATTAGTTAAACCATCTTATGCACCATTGTTGTTTTAAATATCTATTTATCTATTTATTTATGATACCTCTAAAAAGGGTGTCCCAAAAGGCTTAGTGAAGTTTTAAGCTGGTAAAACTTATATTTAAGCATGGAAGTTAAGGTAAATAATTCATATATAACTTTTTTTAGAATGCTGGTACTTGTTAATATAAGCAGAACCATACAGGATGTTATTAAAGGGATATTTCTATAAGATGTTTTTGGAAGAATAGGAAAATGTAAAGTATTACTAAGAAGCAAGGAAAGAAAATAAAACTAAATCATTTCCCCTAATATATAGTATTCTTTTGTTCAGAGTAGTATAGAGATTTGTATAAGTGATTAGAATTTGATTGTAAAAAACCCTCTTGTAGAGAAGAATGCTTTATAGAGTTAAAATGATGATAATTAATGTGAGATGTATCTGGAGAAAAATTATTAGAATTAAATTGTAATAAAAAGCCATTAAAATGCTAGAAATAGCTACAGATGTAAATATCTTAGAGTATAATATTATATCACAATAGAACTACAAATTTAAATTATTATTTTTCTCAGGGAAGCTACCTTGTCTTTATGGGGAGGAACATAATATGCTTGGGTTGGAAATGTAAATGAAATTTTACTATGGTGAAAAGTAACTGAAGTGAAGAAAAGAGGTAGATTATTAGAAAAATTTTAAAGGTACTGCCTTTAGAATTCTGCAAAAATATTTTTAAAAATCCTGAGGTAACCTGAAATAACTTGCCAAGAATATTTTAAATGACTAGAAAGATAATTTCAGGCTAGTGGGACAATTCAAAAAGTATACACAGTTTATCTAATATATTCACTATCCCAGGAAAAAAAAGACAATTTGAGGTGGTGGTGGTGGCGGTGGTTGTTATTTAATAGAAAGGATAATCAACTTCCAAGATAAATTTTGAGAAGGGTAAGAAAACCTAAACAGATTGCATTTGAATGGAGCAAGTACCCTGGAGTGTGATTTTTTTTTTAAAGTTAAAGGCACAAGGATGATTGACAAAACATGCCAAATATTAGTGAGTTTTTTTAAATATCCAAATATTTTGAATGTTAAACTCAATCGCTTTGAATAAACATATGAAAATTTAAGTCAATATAGCTTCAAAATATCAATTCATATGTGCAATATAAGAATCAAGCAGGAGATACCTCCTGGTTGTTGAGAGTTAGGAGAAACAATTTATCAATAAACCTTATCAAAGTGTTTGACTTGAACTTGGAATTCAAGGATGCATAGAATTTAGATAAAGCATTGGAGGGAAAGCTTCTGGCAGAATTGTGGATCTACTTACTAGGACTCTAGAGAAAGGAATGAAATGAGTATTCTGGTATTTCCTTGGAAGAGTAAACAACTGCAAATAATCTGGTATGGTAATTTTTGTGTAAGAGGGGACTAGGAAATATGCTTTGAAAAGTAGATTGAGGCAAGGCTGTTGATAGTCTCAAATACCAGGCAAAGGAGTTTGGAGGAAACATGATTAAGTGGGGAAAGCTTTGACTTCAAAATCACAGGACCTGATTTCAAATCCCAACTTAGCCTCTTACTACTATATCACCTTGGATAAGTTACTTCACCAGTTCTGGTCTGTTTCCTCACCTGAAAAATGAAGATTTTAGAATAGGTGACCTTTAGTTTACTTCCAAGCAATACATCTAGAATGGGAAACTTTTATCCTGTTAGCAACAGTGAGTCATTGAAGTTGTTTGTGAAAGTTGCTGTGAAAGGAGAGGGATTCAGATGTTTATATGAGGGAGAGATACTAGACTCAGTAAAAGTGGTCATGTGAGGTGATTAAGGCATTGACTAAGATTGTAATGATCATTATATAAAGGAAAGGGAAGATGAAAAAGACAATATCAAAAATCAGGTGACAGGATTTATTGAGTGGATATGAGAAGGGCAATAGGAATGTCACAAAGGGAAATTGGTATTGGCATGAAAATTGTTATTTCATTTTCATGCATTGGATTAGAAGTAATGGAGAAATATAGAGGTAGAAATTTCTGATAAATGACTGAAAATGTATGCGAGAAAGAAGTTGGGGCCAGATGTGTAAACTATAACATGATTCACCATATGAGCTTACCATGTCATTTAAAAAAATTATTGCATCACATTGGGATCACAAAATCTTCCAAAATGAGAGAGGGCTTCTAATGTCTTTGAAGTCAGTGTCTTTGTTGGGATACAGGTTACATGAACTTAGACTTTCACTAAGAAGGAGATAGAACTTCTTTCTTCTATTCCCAGAAGCTACAGTGTCTACATGCATAAGGCAGCATGAACATGTGCTTATCTAGATGAGCATTAAATTGGACCTCATATCACTGGCTGACTCCTCTACCTTGTGTTTCATTCCTTGAGCAAAGATAACCAAACAGCAATCCTAATATTAATGTATCTAACTTTGGCAGACATTTTGTGAGTTCAAAAAGTTGGGAAAACCTTTAGTAGGATGGTGGTTACTTATCAGAAGGTAATTTCTGGAACAATTTCTTGGAGCAAAAGACCACTAGCATGAGGTTGCTATAATTAAAAGGACTAAAAATATCCGTGCCCTGATTTGTCAAGAAATGTAGACTTCTGAGTTGGACAAAAATCAATGGTGTAAGTGACAAATGTAATATGGGTTTAATATTTTTAAATGGATACATGTAAGTCTTTTCAATTTTAGGCATTCTTTTTTATAGAGATGGTAAAAGTTCTTTTAGATTTAATATCTACTCTGTTCATTGAACACCTCTTTCTAAAAAGGACCCTCAAACCAATTTGGGAGAGATATTGGATGTGAACCCATTTTAAAGATTTTCCCTGGAGTCCTCCTACTCTTGGATCAGAGTACAAGCCAGAAAGAACAAGAGAAAAAATTTGAGCCCTGACTTTTCAGTTCTCACTCCCTTAGGATTGATCCTTTTCTGTTTGAGTCCATATCTAGAGATAACCCTCTAGACATTATCAGGTAACATAAAATAATTCAGCCTTTATTTCCACTGATTTTTTGTTTCCTTTATTATGGCTATTACAGATGCTGTTCCCTAGTTTTGCTTACTTCACTCCACATGAGTTCATGCACATTGGCATGCTCTTTTTTAGTAAGAGAAAAACCTAAAAAAACTTTCATTGAGTTATTTAAGCCACAAAATTGCTCATGTGCTGTGAAAGCATCAGTTCAGTTGACTTTAGAATAATGGCTTGAGTAGAAAATAATTTTAACCTTAGGACCAAGAGCTGTGAAAAACTATACAAGGGAAACACCAAAAAATAACAGTACTTACACTGAAGGATTTGGAAGGTTTTCTTTATGGTAGCTGAATGTACTGGAGTGAAATATGTGCTGATTTTTACTGATTTCTAAATAGAAGTAAATGCAATTTAAATGATTCTTCAAAAGGCATGCATATGCCACATCCCCGCTTATTACACTCAGGATTAACAAAAACACACTTGATCAAAATAGCCATCATCTAGGATTTTCAAAAACTAGACATGACTTAAAGAGAATCTTTGTCAAAACCTTTTTTTGGTTCTGTTCCTTTGTGGTCAAAAGAGAGCACCTATAGTATATCTAAGAAACTGAAAAAAAAACTCACAGAAGATCATGGCTTTAAATCTTACATCCCATCTTGGCCAACTATATCAATTTAAAGATGATGTATCCAAGGAGTAAAATGGTTAAGTAACTTACACAGGGTCATACAAGTAGTAAATATTAAGAATGGAATTCAGGTAACCAAATCACAAATCTAGATCTCCTTCCACTGAAACATACTGACTCCTTAATTTTTTTAGTATCACAAGACAAAAAAATAATAGAGAATGATTGATATTCAGAGACAGAAACAGAAAAAGGATTAGCTCCCACTGCCTCTGTACTGGCAATTGACCTTATCAAGTTCCAGCAAAAGAGAATTCAGAAAAAAAAAATCAAATTCATCTACCTACTCAAGGGTAAATTCAGAATTAGTTCCCTTGTCTTCTAATTCCAAGTTGGGTAATGAGATTAAATCTCAAGTAAATTTCCAGTAGACATAATCACTTTTACTTATATTGTCTGCACTGGAAAACTCTAATACACACTTAAGTACCAAAGTGAACAAAACAGAATTAAGTAAAACCTCAGCTGCATTTCTTGCTGTTCATAGAACTTGATATCTCACCTGACCCTTTCAATTCCTTTACATTGACTGAGCATGAGGCCTAAAATGCATTCCCTTGTCATCCATCTGTAATATATCTTTGTAGTACCTCCCTGATTATCTAAGATGGAGGTACCCATGTGGGAGATGACATGGATCAGCCTCTGGGAGAAGACATCCTGTGTTCCTCTACCGTATGGGTCAGAGGAGCCTTTTTTCATCAGCTATATCACTGGAACAGTGTGTTTTGTGTCTTTAAAACTAGTCTGTTCTAGTGACTGGGACAATCTCTTTTTCCAGCAATATCCAAGGAGCGATGGTCACCATGCATGGAGTAGAATGAGGAAAAGGGCTACTTTTCTCTTTCTCTTTTTGGCTATGAATCTTCAAGAATAAAGTTTGGGGTTGAGGTCTGTTTTTTTTCAGTTCTAGGCACAGAAAGTGGAGTCCCCAGACTCGAGAACAGGAGTCATAGAAACTTTGGAGGCAGTACCCCAGTACAGATGTTATTGTTAGCACAATACAGAAGACCTGAGAAGTCGGGGTCCCAAAACTCAAGCCCAGAGTGTTTTTGGACTTGGAACTTGATAGGAATGATGCTATATAGAAAGTTAATTAAACTGGCAACATAATCCTCTCTCCTTTACAGGGTCTGAGGTGATACAAAGGGAGACGATGCCCTTCCCCACTGGTGTAGAAGGGTATATTTTGTTTCACTGTAGATTTGAAGTAATTATTCCTTTGTAAACTCTAACCTAACAATAAAATGGTAAAATCAAACTAGGTTTGAGGGAACACCTAAAATTGCAAGAACACAAATGGTGGAAATGCGTATAGTGAGTGTGAGTAGTATCCAAAAAATACAGAAGAAAGAAAGAAAGAAAGAAAGAAAGAAAGAAAGAAAGAAAGAAAGAAAGAGCAAGGAAGGAAGGAAGGAAGGAAAGGAGGAAGGAAGGAAGGAAGGCAGGGAGGGAGGAAGGAAGGAAGGCAGGGAGGGAGGAAGGAAGGAAAGAAAGGAAAGAAAGAAAGAAAGAAAGAAAGAAAGAAAGAAAGAAAGAAAGAAAGGAGGGAGGGAGGGAGAGAGGGAGGAAGGGAGGAAGGGAGGAAGGGAGGAAGGAAAAGAACAAGGAGGAGGAGAAGTAAGTTCATCTATTTCTCCTAGTTCTACACTTTGGGATGGAATATGAGTAAATCTAAATCTTCTTCCCCATCATAACCCTTAAAATATTTGAAGACAATTATAATGTCACCCAAGAGTCTTCTCTTCTCTGGGCTAAACATCCTCAACTCCTTAAATGGGTCTTTCTATATTACTACATCATGACCCTTCATCATCCTGGTTGCTTAAAAATTCTGCAATACTTAAGTGTAACAGATATAATCATGGGAACTTCTCATGAATTTGATGAGGTCCCTGATCAACCTAAGAAAACTACAGGTTGTAGACCATTGACAGAATGAATACCTCCAATGCAAACATAACTTAAACCCTTGCTGAGAACACACTGTGAAGACTTCTGATTTTTCTTAGCGATTATGGCTTCAAGGTGATTGGTCACAGAGAATAAGAGGGGGTCAATAAATATTTTTGTACATAAAGGTCCTTTTCCTTTTGGATTTTTTTCTCTTTTGGGATATAGACCCAGTAGTGGAATTGCTAGGTCAAAGGGTATGCATGCTTTTATAGACCTTTGGGCATAGTTCCAAATTGCTCTACAGAATGGTTGAATCAGTTCACAACTCCGCCAGCAGAGTATTAGTGTCTCATTTTTCCTACATCCCCTCCAACATTTGTCATTTTCCTTTTCTGCCCCATTGGCCAATCTAATAAGTATGAGGTAATACCTCAGAATTGTTTTAATTTGCATTTCTCCAATTAATAGTGAGTCAGAATTATTTTTTCAAATGGCTATAGATAGCTTTGATTACTTCATCTGAATACTGTTCATATCTTTTGATCATTTATCAATTGGAGAAGGGTCCTTATTTTTTATAAATTTGATTCAGTTCTCTATATATTTGAGAAATGAGGCCCTTATCAGAGAAACTTGCTTTAAATTTTTTTCACAGTTATTATATGTTTTTACCTCCATCCTATTTAACCCTCTGTTTACTCTATTCTCTCTCTCCTTTCACCCTGCCCCTCCTCAAAGGTGTTCTGCTTCTGACTATCCCTTCCCCCAATCTGTCCTGCTCTCTATCACACACATCCCTTGTCTTATTCCTTTCCTCTCTTTCTTTCTTGTAGGATAACATAAATTTCTATGCCCAAGTGAGTGTGTATGTTATTCCCTCTTTGAGTCAATTCTGATGAGAGTAAGGTTCATTCACTCCTCCTCACATCTCCCCTTTTCCTCTCCACAGTAGAAGATTTTTCTTGCCTCTTTTATGTGAGATAATTTACCTCATTCTACCTCTCCCTTTCTCTTTCTCCCAGTATACTCTTCTCTCACCCCTTAATTTTATTTTTTATATATATATCATCCCTTTACAATTAATTCACACTTATGTTCTCTGTCTATATATACTCCTTCTAATTGCCATAATAATGAGAAAGTTCTTATAAGTTACAAGCATCATGTAGGAATGTAGGAATGTAAATCTTCCCATGTAGAAATGTAAACAGTTTAGCCTTATTGAGTCCCTTATGATTTTTTTCCTGTTTACCTTTTTATGCTTCTCTTGAATATTGTATTTGAAAGTCAGATTTTGTATTCAGTTCTAGTCTTTTCGTCAAGAATGTCTGAAAGTCCTCTACTTCATTGAATGTCTATTTTTCTCCACAGTTTTGATGAGTAAGTGGTTCTTGGTTATAATCCTCTTTTGCCCTTCAGAATGTCATATCCCAAGCCCTCTGATATTTTAATGTAGAAGCTGTTAAATCTTTTGTTATTCTGACTGTGGCTCCAAGATACTTGAATTGTTTCTTTCTGGATGCTTTCAATATTTTCTCTTTTACCTGGGAGCTCGGGAATTTGGCTATATTATTCCTGGGAGTTTTCGTTCAGAGATTTCTTTTAGGAAGTGATGTACGGATTCTTTCAATTTCAATTTTACCCTCTGATTCTAGAATAACAGGGCAGTTTGCCTTGATGATTTTTTGAAAGATGATATCTAGGATCTTTTTTTTTTATCATGACTTTCAAGTAGTCCAATAATTTGAAAATTATCTTCCTTGGATTTATTTTGCAGGTGAGGTGTTTTTCCAAAGAGATATTTAATATTATCTTCTATTTTTTCATTCTTTTGTTTTTTTGTTTTACTGCATATTGAATTCTTATAAAGTTGTTAGCTTCCATTTGCTCCATTCTAATTTTTAAGAAATTATTTTCTTCAGTGAGCTTTTGTACTTCTTTTTCCATTTGGCCAGTTCGTCTTTTTAAGACATCCTTCTCATTGGCTTTTTGTATTTCTTTTACCATTTTCTTCAGTATTTTTTATGTCTCCTTTACAAAGAAATTGACCCATTTTTTCCATGATTTTTGGCATCACTCATTTATCTTCCCAATTTTTCCTCTACCTCTTTTACTTGATTTTCAAAATCCTTTTTGAATTCTTCCATGGCTTGAGACCAATTCATGTTTTTCTTGGAGGCTCTGCATGTGGGAGCTTTGACATTCTTATGTTCTTCTGAGTGTGCATTTATATCTTTCTTAATAACTTTCTATGGTCAGAATTTTTCCTGTTGTTTGCTCATTTTCCCAGCCTATTTCTTGACTGTAAAATCTTTTTAGGGGCAAAGCCAAGATGGCAGCTGGAAAGCAGACACTTGCTTAAGCTCTCCCCCAGGTCCCTCCAAAAACCTATAAAAATGACTCTGAAAATTTTAGAACTGCAGAACCCACAAAATAGCAGAGGGAAGCAGGGCTCTAGCCCAGGACAGCCTGCATGGTCACTGGGTAAGGTCTATCGCATGGAACTGGAAGCAGAGTGGAGCAGAGCCCAGCATGAGCTGGTCCTGGACCCACCAGACTGTAAGCCCAGAAGGAACTGACCTAGCATCCTCAATCAGTGAGCTGTGACAGTTACCAGACCTCTCAATCCACAAACACAAAGGACAACAGAGAAGAACTGCAGAACCCACAAAATAACAGAGGGAAGTAGAGCTCCAGCTCAGGACAGCCTGGATGGTCACTGGGTAAGGTCTATCACACACAGAGGTGGGAGCAGAGCAGAGCAGAGCCCAGCATGGGCAGCGGCAGAACCAACCAGACCAGGAGCCAGGCAGAACAAGCCCTAGTGCCCTGAATCAGTGAGCTGTGGCAGTTGCCAGACTCCTCAACCCACAAACACAAAAGACAACAGAAAAGGTTAGTAGGAAAAGCTGTGGGGAATGAAAGGAGCTTGCAGTTCAGCCACCCACCTGGGGGTAGCAGGGGTGGTGCAGCTACAGAACTATAGGTGCAGTTGCTTCTGTCCCCAGGCACAGCTGGTGGAAGGAATTAAGTGGTGGATCCCAGCAGGAATGCAGAGCCTGCTTAAGATCTGAGTCTGGTCCAGGTTGGCAGTTCTTGGGGGAGGAGGAGCACTGGTGTAGCAGAGCTGGCTGTATAGAAATAGCTCTGAAAAAACAGCACATCCCCTTAAGCTTGGAACAAAGTACTCTCTACTCTACAAGAAGTCATACCCTGACAAAAAACTCAAGGGTCAAGTAGTTGGCTGGGAACATGGCCAGGCAGCGAAAACAGACTAAGATTCAGACCCAGACTTTGGAATCTTTTTTTGGTGGCAAAGAAAATGAAAATATACAGCCAGAAGAAGTCAACAAATTTCAAGAGCTTACATCAAAAGCCTCCAAGAAAAACATGAACTGGTCTCAGGCCATGGAAGAGCTCAAAAACTATTTGGAAAAGCAAGTTAGAGAAGTAGAGAAAAACTGAGAAGAGAAATGAAAGGGATCTGTGAGAAAAACATGAAAAACAAGTCAATGACTTGCTAAAGGAGACCCAAAAAAATACTGAAGAAAACAACACCTTAAAAATAGACTAACTCAAATGGCAAAAGAGCTCCAAAAAGCCAATGAGGAGAAGAATGCCTTGAAAGACAAAATTAGCCAAATGGAAAAGGAGTTCCAAAAGATCACTGAAGAAAATGATACCTTAAAAACTAGATCGGAGCAAGTAGAAGCTAGTGACTCGATGAGAAATCAAGATATTATAAAACAGAACCAAAGGAATGAAAAAATGGAAGTCAATGTGAAATATCTCTTTGGAAAAACCACTGACCTGGAAAATAGATGCAGATGCAGGTGAGATAATTTAAAAATTATTGGACTACCTAAAAGCCATGATCAAAAAAAGAGCCTAGATATCATCTTTCAAGAAATTATCAAGGAGAACTGCCCTGATATTATGGAGCCAGAGGGTAAAATAGAAATTGAAAGAATCCACTGATCACCTCCAGAAAAAGATCCCAAAAAGGAAACTGCTAGGAATATTGTAGCCAAATTCCAGAGCTCCCAGATCAAAGAGAAAATACTGCAAGCATCCAGAAAGAAACAATTTGAGTATTGTGGAAACACAATCAGAATAACAGAAGATCTGGCGGCTTCTAACTTAAAGGATGGAAGGGCTTAGAATACGATATTTTGGAGGTCAACGGAGCTAGGACTGAGAACAAGAATCACCTACCCAGCAGAACTATCATGCTCCAAGGCAAAAAATGGATTTTCAATAAAATAGAGGACTTTCAAGTGAAAAGACCAGACAGAGCTGAATAGAAAATTTGACTTTCAAACACGAGAATCAAGACAAGCATGAAGATAAACAAGAAAGAGAAATCACAAGTGACTTACTAAAGTTGAACTGTTTTGTTTACATTCATACATGGAAAGATGATGTATATGATTCATGAGACCTCAGTATTAGGGTAGCTGAAGGGAATATGCATATATATATATGTGTGTGTGTGTGTGTGTGTGTGTGTGTGTGTGTGTATGTGTGTGTGTGTATATATATATATACACATGTATATATATGTATATATAGACAGGCTGAGTTGAATATGAAGGGATGATATCTAAAAAAATAAAATCAAATTAAGGGATGAGAAAGGAATATATTGAGAGATGGAGAAAGGGAGAGAAAGAATGGGTTAAATTGTCTCGCACAAAAGTGGCAAGAAAAAAGCCATTCTGTAGGAAGGGAAGAGGGGGCAGGTGAGGGGGATTGAGCGAATATTGCTCTCATCAGATTCGACCTGCAGAGCAGATAACATATACACTCAATTGGGTATCTTACTCCATAGGAAAGAAGGAGGAAGAAGATAAAAAAGGGGAGATGATAAAAGGGAGGTCAGATGGGGGAGGAAGTAATCAAAAACAAACACTTTCGAAAAGGGACAGGGTCAAGGGAGAAAATTGAATAAAGGGGATAGGTTAGGAAGGAGCAAAATATAGTTAGTCTTTCACAACATGAGTATTGTGGAAGGGTTTGACATAATGATATGCATGTGGCCTATGTTGAATAGCTTGCCTTCCTAGGGCGGGTGGGTGGGGAGGGAAGAGGGGAGAGAATTTGGAACTCAGAGTTTTAAAAACATGTTCAAAAATAAAGTTTTTGCATGCAACTAGGAAATAAGATACACAGGCAATGGGGCATAGAAATTTATCTTGCCCTACGAGAAAGTAAGGGAAAAGGGGATGAGAGGGGAGGGGAGTGACAGAAATGAAGGCAGACTGGGGAATGGGGCAACCAGAATATATGCCATCTTGGAGTGGGCAGGAGGGTAGAAATGGGGAAAAAATTGTAATTCAAACTCTTTTGAAAATCATTGCTGAAAACTAAATATATTAAATAAATTTAATAAAAAAATGTCTTTTTAAAGTTAGTTTCTGCATCCAGGGGCACAACTGTCCCAAGCTTCAGGGATTTTATGGAGCTGTTTTCATACGTACTTCTTAGGATCTGTAAGTTTTTAGTTCTTCCAAGATGGTATGAAGTAAACTCGGATGGGTTTTCTACTCTCTTGGCCTGTGCTCCGGTCTGTGAGTGACCACAAACTCACTTTCTTGCCTGGGGAACTATGATGAAGGTCCGACTCCACTATGGCTGCAAGCTCTGGTGTGCTACATTCCTCGTCACAGTTAGAGTGCCACCCAGGACTTCAACCTGGATCTGAGTATAGGCAAAGCAATAGAGTCCTGCCTCAGTACTAGCAAACAGACCCCTGTAATTTCCTTCTGACCAGATATCTGGCCCCCTTAACTGTCTGTGGATTGAAAGTTCTGGAAGCAGCTGTGGCCACTGGTGATCGAATGACTCCCAAGGCCTGCTCCTAGTTTGGTGGGGCTGGGTTTGTGCTGGTGCAGCCTGTGCTTCATTGTCACCCAGTTACAACAGGCCCTTCCTGTTAACCTTCTAAGTTGTCTTTGGCTGGAAAATTATTTCACCCCATCCTTTTGTGGGTTCTCCAGGAATTGTTTTATAATAGTGTTTAAAGGTGTTCAGAGGAGTTTAGGGGAGAGCTCAGGTGAGTTGCTGCCTTTTCTCCACCATCTTGGCTCAAACTTCCAAGATCAGTCTAGAGAATATTGAGAATTTCCCACATTCTACTTATTTTGTCTATATAAATTTTGCCTTAGCATGTAGGCATGAATGTACAAAACAATTCATACCTTCCCCCCACACACACACTCACATAATCACAAACTCATTTGAGGGCAACAAAAGAAAAGCACTCCAAATAATTACCAGTGCATTTTTATATTTGATAATAAACTTCCTAACCCACCTCTCATTATGGAAATTTACAAAGGAAAACATACCATAATGAAATTATTACAGATTGTTAAAAAAATTGTTTTCAGGTTTTGAACTGCTAATGAAATTGGCATAATATTTTAATAAATTATACACTAATATAAAAAGAATAATCAGATCTAGAGTTAAACTAAATGGAACAAATTACATGGCAGATAGAACTATGGTTCTCAGAAGAGAGATCTAATGACAAAGTAATTATCCAATAACGATGTGGCAAATTTTATTTTTCAGTTTTATCTGGGGGAAAAACTATTCTCTTTGATGATTAGGCCAGAAACTTTGTTAAATAAACTTTCAGCCAACTTAATCTGTCAATCAAAAGAAGAGATCGAATTTGTAACCTATTTGTTATTAAACTGAAAGGAGAATGGATATTAAATAATCATTACTTTTGCCTCTATTAGCATGTCTGCCTTTAATTGCTGGCAAGCAATGTGAATGTGTGCCTCAAATGCAGAAGGATATTCATTTCTTGAATGCTTTACCATTGAACTTGGCATATTATTTTAGCCATTGCTAAGGGTAGATTTTCACTTCGGCTGCTTCTACATTTGTAAGACTGGTTAATATTTGGCATATTCCTTGCTACTTTGAACATTTTTTAAAATCATATTTTATAAACCTCCATTTCACATCCAAACTCAGAGAAAAGTTGATTGACTCATTGCATCCACTTCTTATTTTCTGAACCTTTCTCCTATCATCCCTCCAAACCATGAAATCTGGTGCTTCCTTTCAGAGGAAGAGCCTTGAACAGAATCTGCAGCAGCAGTGGCAGTGGCAGCTTTTGGAGCTCTCAGCCCATAGATGGAATGTTTGAAAGTCATAATATACACACATATACACACATAAATATACACAACATCCTTGGAAAGAGTAGCCATAAACAATGATACTAAGACACATAGGTAAAGAACATATGTGACACAGCAATTCACAACACAGACAGTGTAGGGCTTATAAATCCACATACATTTCTCTCTGTAGCCTCTCTTGAGTCCATAACCAGTTTTCTTCTTTAATGCCAGAGGACCCGCTCCTAGAAGCTACTCCCTCCCTCAATGACCTACCTTACTATATTCCTGTCTGTCTGAAGTGTGTGTCTCTGATTCCTGATAGATGCAGTATTCAATCAGTTAGTCAATAAATATTTATTAAAACATCTATTATGTTCTAGGCACTAAGCTAAGCACTGGGGATACAAAAAGAGGCAAATATAGTTCCTGCCCTCAAAGAGCTCACAACCTAATGGAAGAGACAATAAGCAAGTGCATTTAAACTATTCAGTTGTTCTTGTGGTTCAGTCATTTCTGATTTTGTAACTCCATTTTGGGGTTTTCTTGACAAAGATACCAGAGTGATTCGCCACTTTAAATGAAAGATAGACAACAAATGATTAAAAGATAGATGGCACTAGAAATTAAGAGAACTGGGAAAGCCTTCCTATAGAAAATGGACATTTGATTAAGAGTTAAAGGAAACAAGGGAAGCCAGTAGGCAGAGATATAGAAGCAGAGTATTCTAGGCATTTGGGACAGCCAGAGAAAATTCCCAGAGCTAAAAGATGGAGTGTCTTGTTCAAGGAACATCAAGGAGATAAGTATATGATGTGGAGTATACCGAAAAGGCAGAAGGGGGCAAGGTTATTAAAGTCTTTGAACAACAAACAGAATATTTTATATTTAATCTTAGAGGTGATGGTATCTTCTATTAGTCAAGTAGTTCTTCAAAGTATTATGGATCACAAGGGGAAATTGGGGAAAAGAGGAATCCTCTCTTCTTCCCCAGGAGTGATTCCTTCTCTGGGACTAGATTCCTCCTACAATCTGACCATTTTACATAGTCTTTTATCCCCAGGGCCTAGTATAATTCCTGGAACACTGTTGTTGTTGTTCAGTCATTCAGAAGTATGAGACTCTTTATGACCCCATGAACTACACTGTCTATTGGGTTTTCTTGGCAAAGATACTGGACTGGTTTGCCATTTCCTTCCCCAGTGTATTAAGGCAAATGGTGGTTAAATGTGGTCATACAACCACTAAGTGTTTGAGGCTGGATTTGAAATAAGGTCTTCCTGACTCGAGGCCTAATGCTATCCACTGAGACAGCTAGCTGCCCTACCTGAAACATAACATGTTCTTTAAAAAAATACTTGATGATTCAAATTAATCATAACAGATTTGATTTTATGTTACCTTTCTCTCAACATCTCTGTAAATTAGGACATACAAACAATTTTATCACCATTTTACAAAATAGGAAAATGAAACTTAAAAAAGTTAAGGGATTTCCCTACATAAATCTGTCCATTACTACCTTTAAATATCATGAGAAAAATGAAAAGGCCTACAGCATGGGGTGTGTACCTTTTTGGTGAATTTATGGGTGTATTGGTAATTAAGGAGGGCTTTTAGCACTTATTCCATCAAGTGCCCTTGAAGAGTTTGGCCTTTGTTTCCTTGATTAAATTAGGAGTCCTTGATGATCTTCTTGCCTCAAGGGAAAGCCTAGTTTACATGGGTTTGAGTGACATGTTTTTGGCATCAGAGGCTTTTAGACCACATGGGTTTAGGTCGCATTTTTGTGATGCTTTTAGGTCATGTGAGTGAGTCTCACGTGTGACTCACCTTTGACCCTGAACAAGATATATAAACCCAGAGGTTGCCGGTCTCCCTTGAGGCTCTTCCTCCTCTGGAGGAGTGCTGGCACTGGACGCTGAGCAGCCACTCTAAGAGCCTCCTGGCTCACCCGGATGTTGGTAACTATGACTTGTATTTGGTGTGTTTATAATGTATGTTTGTAATTTGTTTGTATTTGCTCTGAAGTTCAGGGTGCTGGCTTATTCCCCTTAACTAAATGAATGGTATTTGTATGTCGGATTGAAATAAGATTATTCAGCCCTTAACATTGCTTTCCTTGGTACAGCACATCAAAAGAACCTGTGTTTGCAGCATTCTTGCTGTTGGGCTTGTGTTGGTCTTTCTCTCGCACAGCAGTTGCTAGCCAAATTGTTGCAAGAATGGGAAAACCTGGGTCAAGAATTTCACTGGGTGAGGCAAAAACAGTGCCTTAGACATAATGTTTGCTTAATTAATGTTGGATTGAATTGCTTAATTGACAATCCTTCTAAAGAGACCGTTCCCATTCCTACTGTCACAACCCTAGTTCAGGGCCTTATTGAGTCTAATCTCATCTATTTCAAGAGTCTTCTATCAGGTGACTGCCTCCAGTAATTTACTCTTCCAATCCTGCAAATTAATGCTAGCTTAAACTTCGTAAAACCCTATTTCAATATCTCTCTGTCTCTCTGTTTCTCTGTCTCTATCTGTCTCTCTTTCTCTCCCCTGCCTCCTTCTCTCCTTTTCTCTCTTTCCCTGGATGTCCCATAGGACTTGAACTCAATATATCCAAAATAGAACTCATCTTCCCCACCAAACCCATTCCTTTTTCTAACTTCCCTCTTTCTGTTGAGGACATGTCTTCTTTTCAAACACCCAAGTTTTTAAGTTCTGAATCCTACTCAACTCTTCCCTAGTCCTCATTCCATACATGCATTGAATTGCAAAGTCTTGTAGATATTTGCCTCCACAGAATCTCCTATATCCTTTTCCTCCTCTCCATTCACAGTCACTGCCAGATCGGGCCCTCATCACTTCCTTCTTAGATTATTCCAATATCCTCTGAATCGATCCATCTGTCTTCCCTCTATCTAATATATCCAGCTACCAAAGTGATAGGAGCTCAGCTCTGACCGAATCACTCACTCTATATTTGAAAAAGCTTCAAAATCTCCCTATTGCCTACATAGAGTTCCTCTATGTAGAATGTGAAGTCCTTCACAATTTGGCTCTAGAAGAAGCACTTACTGCTGACCTTATAAACAATATATTATAGACAAACTGTCTTATTTGCTCTTCTCCAAAAATATTTCATTTGGCACCTCTATATCTTTACACAGCCTACCCTGAATGCTTGAAATATGCTTTCCCTCCTCATCTTTGCATCTTGGAACCCCTGCAAAGCACAGTGCAGGCTTCAGCTCCTAAAGGGTTATTTTTTTACTTGACTTCCCTAGTTGCCAATGCCTTTTCTGCCTATAAAATGATTTTGTACTTAGTGTTAAGGAGGCTGTTGACTTGCTAAATTGCACATTAATCCTAAATGTTCCTTCATTCAATTAATAAGCATCTATTAAGCACTTACTGCGTATAGATCACTGGCTAAATGTTGAGAGATACACATAGCTTTTTTATTTTTAAGAATAAAGTTGCATTAAGCATCTAGTTGCTCTCAGATATTTTTCTGGAAAATCATCTAGACTGTGGAATGTATTAATTGAGTCTATTGATTTTGAATCTGTCCGAAAGATAAAGCAAAATGTTTTATATCAATATCTGATCATTTGGTATAGACAAACAGCATGTAAACAAAACTCTCAAATAGCTTGCTTCATTTAGAAGAGGCAGACAATTAATTCCCTGTGGGTATGGCATTATTTTGTAGAAATATTAAGCTTCGGTCTTACTCGTTTCCAAATTTTTTGAGGGTGAGATAAAAGGAATTTAGATTCCCTAGGTCTTAGACTTTGCAAGTTATAAGTTGTCCCAGAGAAGACTCTCAGAACTCTAGGGACATTATTGGAATATCATTAATCAATTGTGATTTCATATTAAATAAATATCCCTGCTAACAATCCATTAAAATTCATCTAATTAATTCAGTATCTTCACTCTGTAGTCATTTAGCTGTGGAATATATTCCCTTTAAAGATAAATTGATTTAAATGTTTACAGGTATGGTTTTAATAGGTCATCACCATGGTTTTATGAATGATGAGGCCGTTTATATGTCTTGACATCCAAGTGAATTTTGATCTTCAATATGTTGTTTATGAAAAAAATTTATCATTTTTTTCATTTTCAAGAACAAACAGTAACTCTAACACTTCAATGGCTCTGTGCTCTCCAGTGATGCAGATAGCTCATCCGTACTTGCCCATCCTGTGAGTCTCTAATTCATGACCAACATGGGGGCGGTGGGGTCCCACTCAATGTTCTGGAATCTTCTTTTACATTCTCTTAAAAATATATTGATACCAATGGAGCTCAACTAGGTGTCACAGTGGAAAGAGTGCTGGGCCTGAAGTCAGGAAGATTCATTTTCCTGAGTTCAAATCTGGCCTCAGACATTTACTAGATGTCTGACCCTGAGCAAGTCACTTAAGCCTGTTTGCCTCAGTTTCCTCACCTGTAAAATGAGCTGGAGAAGGAAATGGCAAGCCACTCAAAAATGGAGTCATGAAGAGTTAGATATGACTGAAATGACTCAACCACCAACAACAACTGATGGAGCATCTAAAGGTTTTTGCTCATATGTCCTTAATGGTCATATATTAATTTTAGATATTCCTTTATGTCACATCATTTTTTTTGTTATTACTTCTCTCTAAGGTTTAAATCCTACTTAAGCTCACCATACATCTGTCTAACATCTTTTCAGTGAACCTTGATTTTTTTCCATTATTCTCAGCCATATATCTAAAAGAATATGTATGTTAAGGAGATGGATCTTTGTTTCAAAAAGAAAAATTGATTCGGTGAAAAAAGATTTAAAATTTTGGAAAGACAATCTGTCTTATCATCTTCGCTTATTCAGTTTGGCTTTATTGATACACATTCATGTACACACATGAATGTATGTATATATTTATGTGTACGTACACATGCATGTCCATTTGTAGATAGCACATATACACAAAGACATATAGACTGAGAAGCAGAATGATATAGCAAATAGAGAGTGGCATTAGAGTAAAGAAAACTTAGATTCAAGTCCTATCTCTGAGATATACTGATTATGTGACCCAGAGCAAGGCATTTAACTTCTCATATCCCAAGAACCTCTCTAAAAATAAAAGCCATCAATAAGTTGCTCATCTGTAAAAATGAAAGGCATTTGCTCAAGGCTAATTCCCTATATCAATGAAATCATAAAGGCTATTTATCTACTATCTATGTATACTAGGATGTATATGTATATATAATATATGTTAAATATATATAGATATAGATATATGTGTGTATTAATGTTTTCCTATGTGTTATCTATATGGATATACATACATGTATGCCTGTGCATGTATATATGTATGTGTGTACATTTGTATTTATGTGCTCTACAGATCGTTATGAACCTGTGTACAATCATCTAAACAATGTATCTTCTTCCCATTAGATTTTTCCTATGTGAACAGATTCTTTTGTGTGAATCATGTCAACAGTGATTATGTATTGCCGTTAAAGAACCTCCAAAATGTCTCAAGTCAATTAAAATAGTATCTCCATTTCTCCCACAAACAGAAACATGCTGAGGAACTCACAACATCCAATATAGGGAACAAATTTTTGACTTGGTCTCTGTACCCGATCTTCTCCATTTCATGGGTGAATACATTTGGTGAATATACACTTCCCTGTTTTATGTCTTATATAATATTAACAATCAGAGGGTCATTAAATAAAAACATTTCTAATTTTTTGATTTTTATAAATATATATGTATATACACATATATACACAAACATGCATACACTTGTATGTATTCATATATGTATGCCTTTAAACAAATATATTTAATATCACAATATTTATATATAATATATTGATAAAATATTAATATTAAATATTAAATCAATATATTCTTGTAAAATTACATTTAGTACTCATTATTTTCAGTGTCTCCCAATTATTTTTTGAAGAAAGTTTTCATAATATATAGATGTGAGATTCTGTGTAGTCTAAAAGCCTTAACCTTTCTTATTCCTTACCCTACTAACTCCTCAGCCATATTTTCCAATATCTTATTTATTATCTTATTGATGCCTGTCTTAACAGTGTAGTCATTGAGTGTCAAAGCATATTTTGGTTTTACTGAGTTTTCTATAGAAGTTAGTTAGCTCCTCATACAATGCAAAAATTTTGACATATAAAGTTGAATTCTCTGAATGATGGAGTTTTTGAAAGCAATTATCATTGGAACTACATTAAGAGATGACCAAATGCCCTTTGTAGCAATGTTTCTCACTGGTCTTCTCAAGGAGAACCTAGAAGACATCTTTTCATTTAGCTGCAATTTCCCTTAGTTATCTGCTACTATTTGTAACAAGATTGTCAAGACTAACATAATTCAGCTATTTCAGTAGTGTGATCATTGGACAAAAATTTAATATATTCAATGTGACAATAGCCAAGATGTTTCTAAACTAAGAACTGTGATTCTTATGAATCTCTTCCCTTTTTTCCACCACTCCATCATTCTCCCTGAAGAATTGAAAAAAAATGACTGTGTAGGACTGAAGGTCACTTTGCATTTTTCTTTTTTATTCTTGGTTTGATGGGACCTAAGAATTTTAACACTAACTGGCCAGCCCTTAGAAAGTAGGTGTAGTCTTTTATCTGAAACCTACTCAGATCTTTCTAAAATGATAGAACTTCCCAGAACTCAAATGTCATTGAGATAGCCTTCAAAATCGAAGAGTTTTCTCCAGGTAACAATAAAAAATAAGTAAAATTTTGCGTGAGAGAAATCACAGATAATGAAAAAATGTATATATAATTGAGGTTAGGACAACAGAAATAGCTCAATTTGTATTTGAAAAATGAATATCAGCCCTCTGGCATTTTGATATAATAGCACTAACTAATCTATTCATGTAAGTTTGTCAAATTAAGGATGTTTACCCCATGAAATAGGAATTGGTCAGCCTATAATACTAAGGTCAGAGAAGCTGTTTGGTTTCCCTCCATTGAAGCCCTTGAAGCAATATCAAGAAGAATAAAAGTTATCATTCCATATGGATGCTTTGTGATGTCCTTGGTTAGAGCTGGAATATAATAACAATAGCATTACCTGTGAATACATGAAAAGAAAACATGTGCATCGATCAGAACTATTCAATAGGATAAATGAATAAATATTGTAGTCCTAAAAAAATATTATAGCTATTGATGCTACTGGTCAATTCTGTTTCCCACCATTTGTTAGTTTGTTCGTCCTTGCCTTGATAAGTGGTAATGGGTACCTAAAGGTCTTGGGGGTGGTGGAGTTAATGATTTTGAACACCCAACGACTGTCTTAAGGTAGTAATCAATAAACATTTATTATGCACCTACTGCATGCCAGGCATTATAATAAACACTTGCTAAACAAGCTCATGAATACTTTATTTACCTTCTTCTTACTACAAAATTACCACTGCTTTTCTTTTACTTTTCCCAGACAGGAGATCAGTATATCACCTTCTTTCTCTCATTTGCTCACTTAAATTCACTCACTTCACCATGCCTTGTCAATTCAAAGATGAGAAAGGGAAAAAGTATAATGTCTTCTTATAGAGATCATAGCTTTGTGGCATAATGTGACTACAATAGCATACATATTTGTAGTGTATTGTGATAATAATTATCATTTACAGCCAAGGATGTGTTTTGAGAGGGATACTTTGACTTTTAAATAGGGCATTTGCTAAAGTTGTACCAGTTAAATTCAGATTTATATTAACACTGCATATATTCCCTAATGCAAAGGAAACAAAATGCAGTGATTATAAGCCAATAAGCTATGAACATATTTCTCCTCACTTTATCATAAATGTGATTATCTAAAAGAGTGCAGAATCTGCAGCCTCAAGACTACATGCAGCCTTCCAGGCCCTTGGGTACAGCCTTTTGACCAAGTTTAATTTTTCAGAACAAATCCTTTTATTGAAGGGATTTGTTCTGTGAAGTTTGAATTCAGTCAAAGGGCCACACTTGAGGACCTACAGAGCCACATGTGCCCTTGGGGCCTCAGATTCCCCACTCCTGATAACTGGGTACCTTACAATGATTGCAGATCACTTTGCATTTCCCCCATACCTGATCTCACTTAATAAGAAAGACATTCCTTTCTTTATTTCCTAAGATCCTTCCCATCCAACTGAATTATTTTTTTCATATTCAAAGCCTGCCTTCTCTGATGGACTTGTGACCAAGTTCCTGTTTCTTGATAGGATTAATGAATATATTTTGGGACATATAAATATGCCCCATCTTTTTGGGAATAGCTAGTAAATTCAACTCCTTCTTTAGTTGTTTGTCAGTATCACCTCCCACTTCAGGAAAATGGTCTTTAACAATTCCCTTATTTTGCAGGTTTATTACTGAAACAAAAATACTTGATGCATAAAGTAATAACAGAGCAAATTTAGGTTTGCCCCACCAAGTGCCCAGGTGAAAAATAAGTGTCATTGTCTCCCTATTGTCTTTAGAATAAAGTGTACCCTCTTCTATTTAGCTTTTAAAGTTCTTTACAACCTATTCCAACCAGTGTTTCAAGTTTCATACATTATCACCCTGTCTTAATTCAAGGATCCAGATTAGTGGTGTGAAACAAATAGAAAAAGAGGCCACCAAAGCATACATAATGATACCTGTGGGCCAATCTTTACTTAGTTTTTTTTGCATTTTTTTATTTTTATTTTTAGTTTATAACACACAGTTCTACATAATTTTGAGTTCCAGATTTTCTCCCCTCCCTCCCTCTTCCCTCCCCAAGATGGCATGGAATCTCATATAACTACCAGGTATAACTTTGCATTGAATTAATTTATACATTAGTCAAGTTGTGGAGTAGAATTATGACCAATGGAATGAATCATGAGAAAGAAGAAACAGAACCAAAAAAAACCCCAAAAACAAAAACAAAAGAGAAGAAAAAAAGGTGAGCATGAAGTGTGCCTCATTCTGCATTCAAACTTCATAGTTCTTTCTCTGGATGTAGATAGCATTCTCCATTGTGAGTCCTTTGGAGTTGTCCTTGCACCTTGTGTTGCAGAAAAGAGCGAAGTTTGTCCTAATCTCAGACAAAGCAAAAGTAGAGATAGATTTAATTAAAAGAGATAAGGAAGGACATTATATCCTGCTAAAAGGCACCATAAACAATGAAGCAATAGCATTGTTTAACATATATGCACCAAGTGGTAAGGCATACAGATTCTTAGAGGAGAGGTTAAGGGAGTTACAGGAAGAAATAGACAGCAAAACTATAATATTGGGAGACCTCAACCTCCCCCTTTCTGAACTTGATAAATCTAACTTCAAAATAAATAAGAGAGAAGTTAAGGAGGAAACACAATTTTAGAAAAGGCAGATATGATAGACCTCTGGAGAAAACTGAATGGGGATAAAAAGGAATATACTTTCTTCTCAGCGGTACATGGCACATACTCAAAAATTGACCATGTACTAGGGCATAAAAACCTCACAATCCAGTGCAGAAAGGCAGAAGTAGTTGAAGCATCCTTTTCAGATCATGATGCAATAAGAATTATTTCTAACAAATAACCATGGAAAAATAAGCTAAAAATTAATTGGAAACTAAATAATCTAATTCTAAAGAATGAGTGGGCCAAAGAACTAATCAGAGAAACAATAACTTCATTCAAGAGAATGACAACAATGAAACAATATAACAAAACTTATGGGATGCAGCAAAAGCAGTTCTTAGGGGATGCTTACATGAATAAAATAAGGAAAAAAGAGATCAATGATCTGGGCATACAGCTGGAAAAAGCTAGAAAAAGAGCAAATTGAAAATCCCCAATTAAATACTAAATTATAAATACTGAAAATCAAAGGAGAGATTAATAAAATTGAAACCAAGAAAACTATTGAATTAATAAATAAAACAAAGAGCTTGTTTTATGAAAAAACCAATAAAATTGACAAACCTTTTGTCAATTTGATTAAAAAAAAGAAAGAAGAAAATCAAATTACCAGTATCAAAAATGAAAAGGGTGAGTTCACCTCTAATGAAGAGGAAATCAAAACAATAATAAGGAATTATCTTGCCCAATTGTATGCCCAGAAATTTGACAACCTTAGAGATATGGATGAATATCTACAAAAACACAAACTGCCCAGGTTAACAGAAAAGGAAGTAAAATTTCTAAATAACCCCATCTCAGAAAAAGAAATTGAGCATGCCATCAATGAACTCCCTAGGAAAAAATCTCCAGGGCCAGATGGTTTTACATGTGAATTCTATCAAACATTTACTTAGTTTTTTTAACGCCTATTATCTATATTTTATTATATTTTTTATTTATTTCATTAAATATTTCCCAATTGCATTTAATCTAGATCAGACTGCAGTCTGTAGTGTTATAGGCTCCATATATTTTATACCTCTTATCAAAAGAAACTAGCTTTTTCTCTGTACATCACAGTTAACATGTCATTTCTTATCTCTATGTCTTTACACTTGCCCTCCTCCATGCCTGGAATTTTTCCCTCTTCATCACTACTTCACAGAATGTCATTTCCTTTAGGGCTCACCTAAAGCACCACCTTCTACATGAAGCCTTTCCCAATCTGCTAACTTCCAGTTCCCTCACTTTCAAACTATCCTTTATTTAATTTCTTTGCACTTATTTGTATTGATTCTACTTATATTTATTATCTATCTACATGTTCTTCCATTCCAGTCCTTTAGAATCTAATCTCATTGTGAGTAGATATTGCTTCATTCTTCATATTTGTGTCGCAAGCACCCAGAGCAGAGCCTAGGACATAGTAGAAGCTTGATTGTTGTTTGCTTTATTGACTCCAGCTCAAAAACTAGTCTAGCCCCCAAATAGAGGTAGTAATAAGTACTTTTGCTGTTCTTCAGAGATAGAAGGCACAAATTAAGGATGCACCCAAATTTATCAAGGTATGACTGATAACCATTATTGCTTAGACCTAGAGAGTTACTGGCTTCAATAATACATTTGCCCCAAGAACCCTCACCCTTCACCCTCACTAAGAAAAGTTTCATAGTAACATATGAACCATATAGATTTCTGAAAAGTCACCTATAACTTTTCATCCACAATACTAAGGAATTCTAGTGGGTGTATTTCTTTATACTTTATATTGATATTTTATAAGTTATGATTCTATTTTTTACATCTAAAAGGCCATTTTAATCAAACTTTCTAAATAAGGAGGCTATTCGTGTCAATAATGACATCATCAACACATTCCCCACAAAGGAAAATTATGTTTTCTCCAATAACAGCTACACATGCTTCAGGTAAAGTTACAGCAATTTCTTCTCAATAAACACATGTTATATTGTAAAGTAGATTGCTCAAGTAATGTCTGGAATCAACAGGCTGATCAGGTGGTCTTAATGGCTGTAATGTTAATGGAATGGGAAGATGTCCCACATCCATTAGTAGGCCAATATGACCACATGAGTTCAATCATAGATGTCTTGCTGCTTTGAACTACAGCTCACAGCTGTGATACATCCTGATTCACATAGAGCCTGGTGGGGAGGAACTTGCCTGAGGAGGAACTTGCCCAAAGGGGAGGCTTACTTAGGGGGAGGCTTGCTTGCAGGAAGACTTTCACACCTTTTGGTACTAAGCTAATTAGGCACTGAGTCACAAGGTTTGTAATGCCTTCTGGCTCTGAGCCTGTTAGCCTAAAGTGCTTTGGGGGTTTGCTTATGAGAAGGACCTTTGGATTCCCTGGATGGGGCTCTGAGTAGCCCTTTGTTTAGAGCTCCCTCTGCCTCCCACTACTCAGATGTATCGTTCCCCCATGCTGTGGTATATGTAGGTGGTTGTATTACTTTGCTCAGAGTGTTGGAGCCCTGTCTGTTGAGCTGTGTGCTAATTTCTCTGCTTGCATTTTCTCTTCTTGTATTTTCTATACATTCAGGGTGGTGACCTTTCCCCTGAACTAGTGAGTGTAATAAAAGTAAGATTGTTGACTCCTTTAAGAAGTTGTCTTTCCTTTAAAAGCAGATCAAAGAACCTATGCTAGCAGGCCATCCTGGATGTGCCATGGTGCTTGCTGTTACAGTGGCTTAGATCCATTTGCCACCAAATATACCTCTACTCCCTCTACTCTCCAGGATTTATCTCTCTAGGTTTCTACGAATTTCATTTAGCTTGAAAGATAAGGCCAAGGACATAACCCAATTAATCAGAAATGTGTCCAATAAAGCAAATATCAACTTTATCACAGTCATTTTTATAAACAAACCACTAGAAAAATAATCATGGTAGAGACCTTCTTCTAATAAGCCTGTTGATCTGGTCTTCCCTGTTACCAGCATCTCCAACTTCCACAAAATGTGTAGTCTTTTTCTTCCTTCCACCTCATGGAGAAGATAATTTGAAGGCCCACAGAAAGTTGTTGGCAGCTTTGAAGTGCTTGCCAACAGTGTAGATCTCATGGATCAAGTCCTCCATGCAGATAATTCCGTATTTACCAAGAGATTTTGCAATAAGGGCATTATCCATCACAACAATTCTCTGTTTCTTGATCTTGCCATAACCACACTTGTAAATCAAGTCATTCACAAACTTCAGGCTTGGGTAACCCCATGCAATGCATGGTTCCACAATCCTCAGCATGTTAATCAGAGCCTTGTTAAGCTTAACAAAGGTACCATTGAAGATTTAGTAAATACAAAGAAGCTGCAATACTTTTCAGACCTTTTGGCTAACACCATTGATACCTCTGATTCTGATCACAAAAGCTAACTTGGGTTCAGCAGGTACATAGTAGTTGATAGCTTTGTGTGCCATTCTAGTCAGCTAGATTTCACTTCTATACATCTGTTTGTACTCCTTATGGTAGGATTTAGCTTTTTCATATGCAACTTTTCTCTGTATTTTATTTTTATAGCCATCTTCTTCAAGCATTTGGCCTTCAATACTGTGAAAGTCTTTTGCTTTTTCAGAAGGGATTTCTTCTATACCCACCATGATTCCAGCTGGGAAAAGAGATAAGTTATAATTCTGATGAAGATGAATTTTGTACCTTTTACTCATTAAAAAAATCCTAGTGAATGAAGGAAAAGAAATATTCTCTTAATACTGTATCTGAGATGACCTGTTCATATAGGGAAAAAGGGAATATTTATCAGATAAATTTTAGCATGAGAAGAAATACTACCTGTGAGCCAAGGAATTCTGGACAGAATGAGAGAATGCTAAAAAGAAACTCCCAGGGCAAAGGAATTTTGTTTCTCAGAAAGGTTTATTTATTTAGAATATAATAATATTGTCTGTTGAGAAATGAAGTATTTTCGTGAAGTTCTTTACAGTTTGTTTAGATGACATGGATATGTTTGTAGCAAGTAAAATCAGTTGACAAACTTACCAGTTAACATCCTGTTTACACTTCTATTGTCAAGCCTAATTACTTCTTAATTTGAGCTTAAGATGAACTGCCTCGGTGAGAATAATTAACACCTCAGTGAACACTTGCAGTTACACTTCACACATTACTGTTATTTTTTGAAACTTATAATCAAGAAAAAGAATGTAAAGCTAACAACTGATTTTCCTTTACAATAGAAATATGTAAAGAAAATCTAATAGTTAATTTCCTAAGTTACCAGAAGCTGGAGGCATTAATTCCTTAGCCATAACCTATTTCATCATTATCTGTTGAAATAATATGAGCTCACATGACTATTATTGTTTAATATTTCCAAAGGATTCTCCTTGCAACAATATGTGAGGTAGATAATATAATATAAAAGTATTCTACAGAGAGCTGAAAACACTTGCACAATATCACAGAACTAGAAGATAAAAGAGGTAGGTCTCTGCTGGTTGTCCAGGCTCTAGATCCAATGATATTTCCACTTTAGTAGGTAACCAAGAAATAGAAACTGTAATTCCAGTGAAGTGGATAAAATATAGGGAAGCCACAGGAAGATGGTAGAGAGGGTTTTGAGAGAGATTATTTTATCAGTGTACACTTGACAAAGCAACAAAGATAACATAAATTGTTTAAATAAAATATAAGCCAAAAAGTCAAAGAAATGAGAAATTTAAATGCCAACAAAATGAAAAACAATATATGTTTAAACAATCCACAGGAATTTGAGGGAGGAGAGAAATAAGTGGATTTGGAGCATTAAAGATAAGGAATTAATGGGAGAAAAATACCAAGGTAATGAGAATATAGAGGTGAAAAATTTGGAAGTAGAAGGTGAGGACAGGGGAGACCTTGAAGCAAAATTTCTATCAACAAGGAAGTGAAGAAGTTTGATGGGTCACAAAACTTATACAGATAACAGTCTAAATAACAAAAACTTTATCTATGCATTTATGTGTCTCAGATAGATCAATGAATAAAAAAAGATTCTCTTCTGACAAAATGAGTAATATGCAAAAGTATAAAGGGCAATTACAATTTAATAATTATCAATGTGAATATAATTAGATATAAATAGACTTAATTTCCCTATGAAAAGACAAATCAAGGGAGGTAGGGAAGTTAGAAGGGAGAGATGAGGAAGGAGAACATTCCAGGTATGGAGTAAGTATAGTCAAAGAAAATATTTGGAGCTGAGATGGAGTGTCTTGTTCACAGAACAGCAAGGAGGCCAGGATCGCTAGACTGAATAGTTCATAATAAAGATTAAGTTATAAGAAGACTAGCAAGCATAGGTTATAAAGGGATTCGAATGTTAAATAGAGACTTCTGTATTTGATCCTTGAGGAAGTAAGGGGACACTGGAGTTTATTGAGTAGAGGGTGGTAGTGACATGGTTAGACTGCCTGGAAAATTACTTTAGCCTAGAATAGAAGATGGTTATAAGTGGTGGGGAGATCTGAGTAGGCAGACCCATAAGCATGCAATTGTAATAGTCCATGAACAAGGCAATAAGGGCCTATTCTAGGGTGGTGATAGTATGATGGAAGTGAAGGAGGTACATTTGAGAGATGTCGCAAAGGTGAAATTGACAGGCTGTAGCAAATAACTGGATATGAGGGGGGAGAGAGAGATTGTGAGGAGCTGGAAATGATATCTATTTTTCTAGCCTGAGAAACTGAGAGAATGATATTGCCCTCAATAGTGTGGGGAGTTAATGAGTTCATTTTAGACATATTGAGTTTAAGAAGTCTATTAGACATGCGGTTCAAGATTTCTAAAAGGCACTTGGGGATGAGAGACTGGAGGTCAACAGAGAGATAAGGAGAGGCTAGGTAGGCATTAGAATAGTCAGAATGGAGAGCACTTATGAAATTTGTAAAAGAAATATTATAGAGGGAAAAAAGAGTACTCAAGACAAAAATCTCTGAACTTGGTGCAGAGCCAAGATGGTGGCTGGAAAGCAGGGACTTGCTTAAGCTCTCCCCCAGGTCCATTCAAACACCTGTAAAAAATGGCTCTGAACAAATTTTAGAGCTGAAGAACCCACAAAATAGCAGAGGGAAGCAGGACTCCAGCCCAGGAAAGCCTGGATGGTTGCTGGGAAGAGCCTATCACATGGAGCTGGGAGCAAAGCAGAGCACAGCCTAGTGTGGGGCATGCCAGGACCAACCAGATTGGGAGCCAGATGGAACAAGCGGTAGGGCCATGAATCATTGAGTTGTGGCAGTTGCCAGACTTCTCAACCCACAAACACCAAAGACAACAGAGAAAGTTAGTGGGGAAAATTGCTGGAAGGGAGTGAAAGGAGTGCTCAGTTAGCCCCAATCCCAGCAGCAGTGGAGGTGGTGCAGCTCTGGAGCTGTTCCCAGAGCTCTAGCTGCAGTTGCTTCCAGCCCCAGGCCCACCCAATGGGAGGAATTAAGTGGTGGATCAGAGTGGGAGTGCACAGCCTACTTGGATCTGGGTCACTGTCTGGGGTGGCAGTTCTTGGGGGAGAAAGAGTGATGGTGTGGCAGAACTGACTGTGTAGAAGTAGCTCTGAAAACAGCAGTGCATCCCTCAAAGCTTGGGGAAAAGTACTCTTTACAAGCAGTCATACACTGACAAAAAGCTCAAGGGTCAAGTACTTGGCTGGGAACATGAACAGGCAGCAAAAACAGACTCAGATTCAGACTCAGACTTTGGAATCTTTTTTTGGTGACAAAGAAGATCCAAGCACACAGCCAGAAGAAGTCAACAAAGTCAAAGAGCCTACATCAAAAGGCTCCAAGAAAAATATAAAATGGTCTCAGGCCATGGAAGAGCTTAAAAAGGATTTGGAAAAGCAAATAAGAGAACTAGAGGAAAAATTGGGAAGAGAAATGATAGTGATGCAAGAAAATCATGAAAAACAAGTCAATGACTTGCTAAAGGAGACCCCAAAAAATACTAAAGAAAATAACACCTTAAAAATAGACTAACTGAAATGGCAAAAGAGCTCCAAAAAGCCAATGAGAAGAAGCATATCTTGAAAGGCAGAATTTGCCTAATGGCTAATTAAAAATTAGATTGGAGCAAGTGGAAGCTAGTGACTTTATGAGAAATCAAGATATTATAAAACAGAAAAAACACTGACCTAGAAAATAGATCCAGGAGAGATGATTTGAAAATTAATGGACAACCTGAAAGCCATGATCAAAAAAAAAGAGCCTAGATATCATCTTTCAAGAAAATATCAAGGAGAACTGCCCTGATGTTCTAGAACCAAGGGTAAAATAGAAATTGAAAGAATCTACCAATCGCCTCCTCAAATAGATCTCAAAACAAAAACTACTAGGAATATTGTCGTCAAATTCCAGAGCTCCCAGGTCAAGGAGAAAATGCTGCAAGCAGCCAGAAAGAAACAATTTGACTGTTACAGAAACACAATCAGGATAACACAAGATCTAGCAGCTTCCACATTAAAGGATCAAGGGGCTTGGAATATGATATTGCAGAGGTCAAAGGAGTTAGGATTAAAACCAAGAATCACCTATCCATCAAAACTGAGTATCATGGTCCAAGGCAAAATATGGATTTTCAATAAAATAGAGGACTTTCAAGCTTTCTCAGTGGAAAGACCAGAGCTGAATAGAAAATTTGACATTCAAACACAAGAATCAAGAGAAGCATGAAAAGGTAAACAAGAAAAAAAAATAAAAAGGTACTTACTAAAGTGGAACTGTTTTGCTTACATTCCTACATGGAAAGATCATGCGCGTAATTCATGAGATCTTTCCCAATATTAGGGTGGTTGAAGGGAGTATATATATATAAACACACACACATATATATAGGCAGAGGGCACAGGGTGAGTTGAATATGAAGGGATGATATCTAAAAAAAATCAAATTAAGAGATGAGAGAGGCATATATTGAGAGAGGGAGAAAGGGAGAGATAGAATAGGATAAATTATCTCACATAAAAGTGGCAAGAAAAAGCAGTTCTGTAGGAAGAGAAGAGGGGGCAGGTGAGGGGGCATGAGTGAATCTTGCTCTCATTGGATTTGACTTGAGGAAGGAATAACATACACATTCTATTGGACATCTTAGCCCACATGAAAGTAGAGGGAAGGGGAGAAAAAGGGGGCATGATAGAAGAGAGGGCAGATAGGTGGAAGAAGTAATCAAAAGTAAACACTTTTGAAAAGGGACAGGGTCAAGGGAGAAAACTGAATAAAGGGGGACAGGATAGGAGGGAGGGGAAATATTTAGTCTTGCACAACATGACTATTTATTTGAGTGTTTTGCATTATGATACACATGTGGCCTATGTTCAATTGCATGCCTTCTTAGAGAGAGTGGGTGGGGAGGAAGAGGGGAGAGAATTGGAACTCAAAGTTTTAAAAGCAGAGGCTCAAAAACAAAGAAGTTGTTTTTACATGCAACTGGGAAATAAGATATACAGGCAATGGGCATAGAAATCTATCTTGCCCTACAAGAAGGTAAGGAGAAAGGAATGAGGGGGTGGGGGAGGGGAGGTGATGGAAGGGAGGACTGACTGGGGAACTGAGCAATCAGAATATATGCCATCTTGGAGTGGGGGAGGGTTAGAAATGGGGAGAAATTTGTAACTCAAAATTTTTTGGTAATCAATGCTGAAAACTGAAAAATATTAAATAATAAAGTATGGAATAGAAAAAAATTTTTAAAATCTCTGAACTCCTATCATTAGACCTAGATGAAGATCCAGCAAAGGGGAATGTGGAGGAGTCTGACATGGAGGAGGAGAATCAGGTTAGATTGATTTCATGAAAACCTAGAATGAAGAGAGTATCAAAAAGAAGAGCATTATAAACAGTTTGAAAGAATGCAGATAGGTCAAGACAAATGGGGATTGCGAAAATGCCATTGAATTTGACAATTAAAATATTATTGCTAACATTTGAAAAACAAACTTCAGTGAAATGAGGAGGTTAGAAGAGGAGAAAAAATGTAGGCATCTATTGTAGAAGGTCTTTTGAGAACATGATCAAAAAAGGCAGAAGAAATATAGAGCAATAGTTAGTGAGGTAGAAGGAGTAGAGTTTGGTAAAGAAAAGCAGAAGGAGAGAAGGAAAGCCACCTGAACCATCTGGAATTGGAACTATAGGGGAGGATCCTATAGGTCATTTGTAGTTAGTTCATCACCTATCTAATACTGCACACTAGAGTCTATCCTGTGGATCAAGAGAATTCTTAAACAAAACTCAAGAAGATAATTTTGGAATAATAGAAGGAAGGAAGGGGGAAAGAAGAAAGAGAGAGAAGGAATGAAGGAAGGAAGGAAGGAAGGAAGGAAGGAAGGAAGGAAGGAAAAGAGAAAAATATCATTATGATCAAACAGAATTTATGACCCAATTATAGGATTATTTGTCACTAAGAAATCATAAAAGCCATGATTATATTAATGGCTATACCCATTCATACTAAAAGGCACTAAGATTTAAAGAATGGAGTCTTCTAGAAATCTCTAGAATGATAAAATATTTTTATTTGATATGAAAACTATAAGTATAAGAATTTAGGGGTTTATTTTTCTCAGTAAGAACAGAATTTGAAAAGCAGAACTGTCTACTCTCAACTTTAACATTGAATATATTTTCAGAAATGTTAATTATAACAATAAGAAAGGATAAGAAACTAAGGGAATAAACAGGCAAAGAATAGGTTAAATTTTCCAACTATGGGTGATACTTTTGCAAATTTTGAAAATCCAAGGGACTCAATTTTAAAAATTAATTGAGATAACAAGTTCAGAAAAAATAGAATATAAAATAACCCCATAAAAATATTCAATATCTTTATATATCTAAAAAAAACCCAGCAAGAATTGCAATAGATATAATACTTGCAATGCTGACAAACGACAACAAATACTTTGCCATTAAGTACTCAAGTAAGACAACTATGACAAATATTTTAGCAGAAATAAATGAAAAACTGATTACGTAGATATGTGATGTAACTAGCTAGATCAAACTAATACAGAAAATTTGGCACTACTATGAAAAATAACTTATAGATTTGATATAATATCATTCAAAATACAGGTGAACTACTTCATCAAATTAGGTGTCTGCAAGTATCTTTTTGTTTAGTCTTTTGTTGTGTTTATGAAATAAAGTGATAAGCTATATATAGAGAGAAACAAATAAATGAAAAATTCCAAATGATCTAGTTATTAAGGGGGGAAAGAGGAAGAGAAATTATACCATCAGATATCAAAAGGTACAAAAGTATGGCAATTAGAATACTATAATGCAGTGGATTAAAAACACAACAAAAAAAAATTGACCCTTAGATGGAAATAGAAAATCCAGCATAAGAATTAAGCACATACGATAAACAATATAAACATGATTATAAATTTTGAGCTGGAAGGCATCTTATAAGCAATCTTTGTATAACCACAGAAACGGAGACCTGGAGAGTTTAAGTAACTTAACCAAGATCAAAATGAAGTGACAGAGTAGGGATTCAAAGCAAAGTTTTCTACCCCTAAATGTCTCTTTCTACAGCTATATGCTGCTTCTCGCATCTGAAGAATTTAAAGAATCAATCAATCCGCTGATGAGCAATTTTTAAATGCCTACTTTATGCTAGGCACTGGGATACAAAGACAAAAAAGGAAAGAAAGGAGAAAATAAGAATTTATTATGCATTGTGCTAAGTGCCAGAGATATAAGTACTCGAGTGTTGGAGATACAAAATGAGAGACAACCCCTAACCCTCAAGGGTCTTACATTCTAATGGGAGGAGACAACAGAGAAAAGGGAGCTGAAAAGTGGAGAGAGAGTGAGACAGAGACACACACACACACACACAGAGACAGAGAGAGAGAGAGAGAGAGAGAGAGAGAGAGAGAGAGAGAGAGGGAGAGAGAGAGAAAGAGAGAGAGGCAAAGACAGAGAGATAGAAAGAAAGAGAGAAAGACAGATAGAGAGACAGGCAGACACAAAGAGAGACAGAGACAGAGATACAGAGAGACAAAGAAAGAGACTGAGAGAGACAGAGACAGAAAGAGGCAGAGAGAGAGAGAGAAAGTGTGTAGGGAGGGGGAAGGAGACAAAGCCAGATTCTGACGATTGAGGAAGATGAAGAGGAATAAAGGTAGGACAACCTGGGCCTTTCCCCATAACAGAGAATGAAGAAGAACTCACTAACTGGGAAAAGGAGTGGGGGATGTGGAGGCTTTGTGGAAGACTATTATAGAGTGAGTTGGCTATTATGTTCCATACCAATGAGGTCACAGGTGGTAAGACAACTTCTAGGATGAAACAGCAGTAGAGACATGGTTTTTGAAGTCCATAAGTGAAGACCAGGTCCAAGAATGGAAAATGAAGCAGTTCCTATATTTAAATCTTAAATTCTATTCCATTGGGATGGTAGAAAGGAATGAAGCAACAAAGGAATGAAGGATTCATTCGGCACCTGTTGTGTAGCATGCACTGTGGTAAATGTTTTACAAATATTATCTCACTTTATCCTCACTACAATCCAGGGAGGTAGGTGCTATTATTAGCCCCATGAAGAAACATGTACACTTACATGTACAAAAATAATTACATTAATGCAACGATCATGCTTGTCCCCTGCTCTGCCAGATTGTGGCATCTTTCATAAAACTGGGAATGTGCCCTTGTCCCTATCTAAAGGACATGTATCAACAAAGACTTCTGATTGGTTCTTAGGTGTTCCTACTTGGGGGTTATATTCAAAATGACTGGCAAATCAGTCAAGAAGAATTGTCCCCTCAGTAGACTGTTAAAGCTGGAGAAAGTCTCCAGCTTTCTCTTTTTTCACTATATCAGTAGGAATTTTACCAACTCTCTCTCCCAGATTTCCAATAAGAGAGTAAGAAAGAATGGATTTCTGTTCTCTCCCCCTTACTCCATATATATGTAATGGTGTTTAAGACTTAGCATATGACAGTAAGAATATGTGATTTCCTAGGGCAAGCTGAGACTGAATCTTAAGTCCCTGATTGACTCCTCTGTTTTCCATTTCTTTCCTCAAAACCAGTTCACCAAACAGCACCCATAAGAAATGGATGTTTCCAAACTTTGTAGTACCTTCCTATCTCCAGAGTTAAGTTCCTGAGTTGATGCCAGTTGCTATGCAAGAGATGTTGCCTGTAAACACATCCACTTCTCAATGACAGGATTATCTTGAAGCTGAAGGAATTAAAAAAAAAACCCGTGACCTTTCCTGGTTCATTGGCCAGAGGATCTGTACTTTGTGAGATGTTCAGACAATACGGGTCCAAAATAGGTTTGGCCTTCCCACAAAGCTATTTCTATGTCCTTAGAGATTGTAATAGATTTCAAAGTTTATAATTTTATGTTTTATATAAATTTTAATATACACTTGAGTCTTTATATTTTAACCTTTTCTTTTGTGGTAGGGGTGATAACTTGCCATATAAAACCTGCTATCTATTTATAAATGAAGACCTTTCCTACAAGGTCCCCTAGGCATGAGCTATGCCAATTTCATTATAAACATTTTCTTAGTGAAGTGAATATAGGATGAGTACGATGGCATATGCCTCTAATCCCTGCTACTCAGGAGACTGAGGCAACTGGATCACTTGAGTTCTGGTCTGCAATAGGGATAAAGTACATTACTTTTTTATGTCTGGCACCAATGTGATCCAGGGACAGAGGAAGGGGATGTAAAAGTGATTGGGGTGAGGAACCAAGTTGCCCGAGGAGGGATGAATCAGTTGATGTTGGAAAGGGAGAAGGACAAAGCTTCCATTCTAATGTGTGAGAGGATAGAGTCTGACAGTTGGCACTACACTTCCAGTCTGTGCAAGGGGAAACCCGATCTCAAAAAAAAAAAAAACAAAAATAAACACCTAAAATAGAGAAGAATATACATCTAAAAAAGAAGAAAACTGCAATGAACAGATTATATGGTTTTTATGTTCAATCATTTATTTTCTTTTTTTTTAAAAGGCTGCTCAAAATTTATTAGTTCCTGTTGAGTACAAAGTAAACAAGTTACTGAGGCTGCTGAAAAGCACATAGGTGATTCAGATATTAAAAAAAAAAACAAGTGTGGTTTCTTTTACTTGCTTTTTTGGTGTTTTGCTTTTGTTTTCCTTTTTTAAAAATCACACACACAACACAACTACTTCTACACTTAATCAGCCTATCTATTCTAAGGGAATAGGTGGGAGAGGTAAAGGGGGGAGAAGAGGGTAGAGGAGGGGGAAATGGACTCTGATGCCTAGCACATTTCGGAAGCATGGGAGCAGCAAGGAAGGTGCTGCTGCTCATGCAGAAGGCCCATTGTTAGTCTTGCTGGACTCACTGACATACAGCTTCCTTATGGCCTGCTGAGCCAGGTCACAGATGATCATGCCATGAGCAACCTGGAAAGTTCCTGAGTGCTCTGGGGATTCCAGGACAGTTGTCAATGAATGGATGACTCGACTTCCCAAAGAAGAAGTTTGCCCACCAGTGGCCTGGGTCTGATTTGGGAAGACCAGGATGGTGGGGGATCACTTCCCCAGAGTACTCAGCACTTCCGTGGGAGCTGTTGCTGGAAGTGGAACCCAGATGCCTTTGGTAGAAGACATGGGTTGCTACAAGTGAACCGCTGGATGGGATTGCTGTCATGTTGCTCGTTCTTCTTATGATGTTATAAACCTTAGTGGTGCTCCCGAGCAGCCCCTGTCAGGCAGTGGGCTGCCACTGATGATCATGGGTGACCTGAGTTGGGTGAAGCAGTAGCTATGCCGCAGAGCCCATTTGTAAAGGAGATTATAGGAGGGTATTCCACCGCAAAGAAAATGCGAGCGTTCTTTGGGTTTTTAACCATTTATTTTCTGTCCTGCATATTTGAATACTTGTTTTTATTGATGGTTACTAAGCTTAAAAGTAAGTAATACAGGTGCAGCGAGGTGGCGCAGTGAGTAGAGCACCGGCCCTGGAGTCAGGAGGACCTGTGATCAAATGCGGCCTTAGACACTTGACACATGTACTAGCTGTGTGACCTTGGGCAAGTCACTTAACCCCAATTGCCCTGCCCCCCCCAAAAAAAACAAAAAAGTAAGTAATAGAAAAAAGGATAAAATTCAGAGAAATCAGATAATCATCTGTGTCCTACAATCAGTACAAGAAAGATTTTTTTTTAAGCTTCTTAAAGTTCTTGGTCATTTGTAGAGGATGTCAGCACCATTGATGGGTTCTTAGATCAAAATTGTCTTAATATTTAGCAGAGGTCAGATGTTTCTTGACTTTGACTTCTTGACATGTTTCACCCATGCAAAGAATGGGCCAGAGGCCATCTGTTGTGATTTACAGAAGTTCATGGTCAAGCCAAAACTGCCCTATTTAGTTCTGAGTATGTGAACTCTGTAAAGTATCTGGGTGACTTATATTTTATTCTCCTCTCTTTTATTTCTCTGAATCAATCACTGTTTCTATCTCAAACTACAGAAGACCAGAATTCCACGGCTGGTTGGCTTTTCCCCTTTTTATCTTTTTTTTATTCCCCCAAGCTGAGTGTGTTTCAAAGGCCAAATCACAGTAGTCACTGAAATATGACTCTTTGCCTGCTGAACCCTTCTCTGCTCCTGTCTCTGTAGTGTGGAGAGTGGCCATGGAGCAGAAGCTCTGAGGGATTCATACTGTGGGAAGTTTGTGGTTGAGCTCTCTGGGTATTCAATTATTTACTTATCTTTAACAAACAAGTCAGTCAGCTAATCATATATACAAAGCATCCTTACATATACAGTACTGAACTAGACCCTTAAGGAGGCACCCAAAGAATAGACACAGCCTTTGCTCAGGAGGAAATGACAATCTAAGAGTTGCTACTGGATGAAAGCCCTTGAAAAATGCTTAAGAATGAGATATAAGAAACATGGACAACTATGCCTCTGAATCTGGTTGATTCCCAAGGCCTCAAACAGTAAATCAAAGAGGTTTTCTGCTTAATGCAGGAAGCTTTTCATCCAACAGTGTATTTTTCATGGAACCGATTTGATATGCATCAGCCTAAAACACTATGCTAAAAATGATTTTGTTTCCTCTCCACTCAGACGCTGAAAGAAAATATTTAGCTAATGGAAAGTAAAAGAATAGAAAAGTAAATCATCAAGAGAGATTTCTAGAAATGTAGGTTTCTAATCCTATGCAACAGGGTAGGGCATAACAGGAAGTTTCTGGGAGTTCTCACACTCAATAGGACAATTAATCCAATCTTAACCTGTTCTGTATCACCCCTCCTCCCAGGCTCCTCTGAAACACTTGTTTTCTGTTCTAACTACCTTGACCTTGCTCCCAAGATGCTCTTCCAACACAACTAAAAAAACCAAAGCAAAACTAAAACAAGAGAAAGAAGATGAAGAGCAAAAGGATTCATTGAAAACTTAGTCAAAAATTAAACGTGAATAGAAAAAAGCATACACAGCAGCTATAAAAATGTAAATAAACAAAACCAATAAAAATACGCTGAATTTCAAGAGATTATAATGACCACACTTGGCCCTAGGGAAAAAAAAATAAGGAAACGTACCTCCCATGCTTCATTGAAGATGTAAAGGATTATTGGTGTGGACTATTGCATATGGACTCAGACAAGTCTGAGGTTCCTTTTGATTAGCTGAATAATTTTGTTTTTCTTTTTTTTTTTAAATTTAAATTTATTTATTTAACATATTTGGTTTTCAGCATTGATTTTCACAACAGTTTGAATTACAAATTTTCTCCCCATTTCTACCCTCCCCCCCACTCCAAGATGGCTTATATTCTGGTTGCCTTGTTCCCCAGTCAGCCCTCCCCTCTATCACCCCCCCTCCCCTCTCATCCCCTTTTCCCTTCCTTTCTTGTAGGGCAAGATAAATTTCTACACCCCATTGCCTGTGGATCTTATTTTTTAGTTGCATGCAGAAACTTTTTTTGTTTTTGAACCTCTGATTTTAAAACTTTGAGTTCCAAATTCTCTTCCCTCTTCCCTTCCCACCCACCCTCCCTAAGAAGTCGAGCAATTCAACCTAGGCCACACATGTATCTTTATGTATAACCCTTCCAAAATACTCATGTTGTGAAAGGCTAACTACATTTTGCTCCTTCCCAACCCATCCCGCTTTATTGAATTTTCTCCCTTAACCCTGTCCCCTTTCCAAAGTGTTTGTTTTGATTACCTCCACCCCCATCTGCCCTCCCCTCCATCATCCCCCCCTTTTATTTTTTTTTATCTTCCTCCCTGTTCTTTCCTGTGGGGTAAGATACCCAACTGAGTATGTATGGTATTCCCCCTCAGGCCAAATCTGATGAGAGCAAGGTTCACTCATTCCCCCCTCACCTGCCCTCTCCCCTCCTCCCACAGAACTGCTTCCTCTTGCCACCTTTATGCAAGATAATCCACCCCATTCTATCTCTCCCTATCTCCCTCTCTCACTATGTTGCTCTCTCATCCCTTAATTTCATTTTATTTCTTTTAGATATCTTCCCTTCATCTTCAACTCACCCTGTGTCTGCTCTCTCTCTTTTACATATATATATATATATATATACACACATATATATATATACACACACATATATATATATACACATATATATATACATACACACATATATATATACACATACATATAAACACATATATATATAAAAAAACACACACATATATATATACACATACATACCCATACATATATATACACATAGATACATACATACATGCACATTCACCTATATATATACATAAACATATATATATATATATATGCATATTCCCTTCAACTGCCCTAATACTGAGGTCTCATGAATCATACACATCATCTTTCCATGTAAGAATGTAAACAAAACAGTTCAACTTTAGTAAGTCCCTTGCAATTTCCATTTCTTGATTACTTTTCATGCTTCTCTTGATTCTTGTGTTTGAAAGTCAAATTTTCTATTCAGTTCTGGTCTTTTCACTGAGAAAGCTTGAAAGTTCTCTATTTTATTGAAAATCCATATTTTGCCTTGGAACATGTTACTCAGTTTTGCTGGGTAGGTGATTCTAGGTTTTAATCCTAGCTCCATTGACCTCCGGAATATCGCATTCCAAGCCCTTCGATCTCTTAATGTAGAAGCTGCCAGATCTTGGGTTATTCTGATTGGGTTTCCACAATACTGAAATTGTTTCTTTCTGGCTGCTTTCAGTATTTTCTCCTTGATCTGAAAGCTCTGGAATTTGGCAACAATATTCCTAGGAGATTTCTTTTTGGGATCTATTTGAGGAGGTGATCGATGAATTCTTTCAATTTCTATTTTGCCCTCTGGCTCTAGAATATCAGGGCAGTTCTCCTTGATAATTTCTTGAAAGATGATATCTAGGCTCTTTTTTTGATCATGGCTTTCAGGTAGTCCAATAATTTTTAAATTATCTCTCCTGGATCTATTTTCCAGGTCAGTGGTTTTTCCAAGGAGATATTTTACATTGTCTTCCATTTTTTCATTCCTTTGGTTCTGTTTTATGATATTCTGATTTCTCACAAAGTCACTAGCTTCCACTTGCTCCAATCTCATTTTTAAAGTAGTATTTTCTTCAGTGGTCTTTTGGACCTCCTTTTCCATTTGGCTAATTCTGCCTTTCAAGGCATTCTTCTCCTCATTGGCTTTTTGGAGCTCTTTTGCCATTTGAGTTAGTCTGTTTTTTAAGGTGTTGTTTTCTTCAGTGTATTTTTCAGTATTTTTTTGGGTCTCCTTTAGCAAGTCATTGATTTGTTTTTCATGGTTTTCTCGCATCCTTCTCATTTCTCTTCCCAATTTTTCCTCTACTTCTCTAACTTGCTTTTCCAAATCCTTTTTGAGTTCTTCTATGGCCTGGGGCCAGTTCATGTTTTTCTTGGCGGCTTTTGTTGTAGGCTCTATGACTTTGTTGTCTTCTTTAGGCTGTATGTTTTGGTCTTCTTTGTCACCAAAGAAAGAATCCAAAGTCTGAGACTGAATCTGGGCACGTTTTTGCTGCCTGGCCATATTCCCAACCAACTAACTTGACCCTTGAGTTTTTCAGTGGGGTATGACTGCTTGTAGATTACAGAGTTCTATGTTCTACGTTTGGGGGGGAGGTGCCAGCTCTGTCAGAGCCGCACTCCTCCTTCCCCAAGGACCCCCAGTCCAGACTAGGCTTAGATCTTCGGCAGGCTGTGCTCCCCTGCTCTGATCCGCCACTTAATTCCTCCCACCTGGTGGGCCTGGAGCCGGAAGTAACAACAGCTGTAGCTGCCCCACCTCCGCTGCCCCCGGGGCTGGAAGCCGAATTGCGAACTCCTTCCACTCCCGCAGCTTTTCCCACTAACCTTCTCCGCAGTCTTTGGTGTTTGTGGGTCGAGGGGTCTGGTAACTGCCGCAGCTCACATATTCAGGGTGCTAGGGCCCCTTCCGCCTGGCTTCTGGCCTGGATGGTCCACGCCGCTCAGGCTGGGCTCTGCTCCACTCAGTTCCCAGCTCCCAGCTCCCAGCTCCCAGCTCCGTGTGGAATAGACCTCACCCAGAGACCATCCAGGCTGTCCTGGGCTGGAGCCCTACTTCCCTCTGCTGTTTTGTGGGTTCTGCAGTTCTAGAATTGGTTCAGAGCCATTTTTTATAGGTTTTTGGAGGGACTCGGGTACTGAGCTCACTCTAGTTCCTGCTTACCAGCCGCCATCTTATAATTTTGTTTTTCATTAAAAAAAAAATTTTAACAAAAAGAAGCTCCCTGGTGAAGGAAGAAGATAGAATCATTTGTAAATAAATGTAATATAAAAACAAAATATTTCAATAAAATGTTAGCCACAAATAAATAAAACTTGTTGAAGCTGAATGTATCTAGTAATGTGTTCACAGGAGCTAAATTTGATCCTGGTGGGCATTCTCATGTCCACATCCTCATGAGTATTTGCTTATTCCCATTTCCATGGTCCTTTGGCCCACTACTCCCCTAGAAGTCTCCTCTCCATGATGCATCTTTTCTACTCTCAACCACCACAGGAAGAGTTTAGATACATCCTTTGGCAAGGTGTTGACTGGTGTAAGACAGATAACACATGCACACATAGGTTCACTCTTAATCTGGTCAGACAGGAAGAATAGGAAGACAGCTTCAGAAGGGTTAATAATCTTATTATAGTCTAGTCCTCTCAAAGGGTTGCTGATAATGGAGGACCAACTCCTACAGTATTTCCTAATCACCCTTCTCACAATGGTTAGCAGGAAGTGGGGCAACTACCCCTACTTCTCAATAAGGTCAAGACAGATAGGCACAGCTTGTGCATTCCCCTAAATCCTCCCAGGTCTCACTGGGGGCTGGTTGAAGCAAACGCAGATCCCTGCCCCAATCCTTGATGAGGGCCAATTGAGGCACACACAGCTTTCCAGCTTCTGCATTCAACTCTACGGGTTCTCCACTCACTGACCAGTGCCTACTTGCTTTATAGGGCAACAAAGAAGGCATATTGCCAGTAATAGCCTCACAAGTTGTAGTGCCAATGCACTAGTCACAGAGACTATGGTGGCTATAAATATGCTGGCATAGTTCTGAATCACAAAATATTCTCTTCATTGAAGGCAGAACCAAACATTTATTCAAATACCACAAAAGCAAATCCCAATACCAGAAAGTCAAATCCAACACAGCAACAAAGAAATCTATACACATTAGCAATGCAGAGGACACTGACATCCCCAAGCCTCCCCTGCATTGGGACTTCCCACAAACAAAGCTCCCTTAGACAAAATCACTCCTTGGCTCTCATGCTAGCTGCTGTTCTGTGTCTCTCTCTCTCCCACCTCTGACTGCTCTGTCTCACTTTCTCTCAGCTCTGTTCCACCATTCCTGCTCTACCCCTTCCTGCCTCTGAGGTCCTCCCACCACAGGCTTATGTGACTCAGACATCCATGCGACTCAGACAAGACATATGGGCCTATTAACGGATGGGAAGCTCTTCAGATTTTATTACCATTATCTTCGGTCCCAAGATCTTTTGCATCCATTACACAGGTCAGTAAGAGTTTAGGGACAACAAGTATCAACAGAGCTGTACAACAATATAACAGGGATAGTACAAAATGAACAGATAAAACAATATCTTAAGGTAAAGCTCAAGCACAAGCACCCCATCATTTCCCCCTCAAATGAATGGGGCTCAACTCCTTTGGGGTAAGGGGTAAAGGTCTCTTATTCTATAGCTACTTCCTGCTGAAATTGAATGTAGAGCTGGCCCTGCCCCCAGAGGTACCATTCAAGGGGTCAGTCCTTTAGCTGGTATCCAGAGTATGGTCAATGCCAGGTTCAGGGGTGACACAGCAGTCTTGGACAGGGGTGACATCCAGCTCAAGTGGGCAGGCATCTCCAGGTAGAGGGCACCAAACCTGCAGGAAACAAATTTAGCAAGCAAGTTGAAATGCCAAAAAGAAATAAGGAGACAACAACCAGAAGCAGGGCAAATATAGGGTCAGTCATGCTTCCGGAGTCCATGAAACCACTAAAACTGTATTAAGTCCTGTCCTCCTTACTACTGTGTATTTCTTTAATCTGAGCTGGGTCTTGGCCAAAGTCCTAATCTCCCTGAAGGTGTGACAAACTTGGATACAATGATTTAGGAGGATCTGTAGGGGTGGTTCCTACTTCCCTGTTGAGTCTAATATTAAGTATCTTTTCTTGGTGCATCTTATATAGCTCATTAGTTGGAATTCCATCTATTCTTCCAAAATCTATTTTATTTTTTCTCTATTACAAGTGTATGCCCATCATGTAAAAACAAGAAAAGGGGAGAAAAGTTTTGTTACATTTTTTATTTTTTGACTCAGGGGCAAGATTGAAAATTCTTTCCCAATGAGAAATGCCATCCTCACCCAATATTATCAAACACTGAATGGCTTTGGAAATTAGTTTTTGTTGCAGAATTGATATTTTCTTCTAACATAAAAGGGCAAAACATAGATTTTTATGTGAGATTTATACTGTAGGAAGGTCAATTGAACAACTAACATTTGAATCACAAGTAAAGTCAAGCTGCTTTACATAGTTTGCATGATTTCAAAAGCTAAAACAAAAAGTGAGACTTCCATTTCCACACAAATTTGCAGTGGGTGTATTTCCTGAGCTCAAGCTACAGTTCCCAGCAGCATTAATTTTTTGGAATGCAATGCAAGTAAGTACAAAATCCATTTCAATTTTTCAAAATCATTTAACTGTATACTTGAGGAGTTCCCACCTAACTTTTAATCTGAAGTGATTAATCTACAATGTAATAGCATGCTAAAAGGCAAAAACTAAAAGAAGATTGTAATAAAATTCCATGAATGCCCTCCAAGTAATTAATATGCTCAATTAAAATCATGTGCCTGTGACATAATATCAGTATTTAATAATGCCTATCTGTGCAGAAAGACATATTCAAACATGAAATATATAAAATTTTGTTATAGATACGTATTAATAGATGATCATTTGCAATGAATTTTGTGATAGGGTACACCAACTTTGAACCCCAATTAAGCAAAATGTTATCCACCAAGAACAAATTCATTTTTCCTATTAACAGACTTGTGTTATCACATTATTATTATTATTATATTTTGAATTTCACTAATAAAATTTTATATAGATATTTTCTATTTCGTTATCTAAGTACCTACATAATATCCTTGATTTTCACCTTGACTCACAAAGCCTAAAATATTTACTATGTAATCATTTATAGAAAAAAGTTTTTCAAATCTTGTTCTTATGAATGAATTCATATGTTACAAATCTGTCTCATAAACGGAAGCTAAAGTTACATAGTGGAGATTTCATCCTGGTATTAATTTTTGTCTGTTTTATTTTTTCCAATATTTCCCAAGGACTTCTGATGACTATATTGCCAGAAATAATTTATCATCTTCACTTTTTTTATCCAATCATTATTATTTGTTTTATTTGGAATTTGAATTAATCCCAACAGTGGCTTATTTTGAGAAGAATTTGTAATATTAATTAAGGTGGGACTTTTTTTTACTTTTTTCTTTTTTAGAATGCTAAAGTAATCAAATGCCTTTGATTAAGTCTTGCTAGGTGCTAAGCCCCAGGCCCACATCCTTTTGCTGATTAGATGTGAAGCCTTCAGGACCTAAGAAAGGTATTTAAACTCAGAGGTTAGCATTTTCTTTGGGGCTCTCACTCATTGGAAGAGTGTTAGCATGGAGACTCTGGGCAGCCATTGTTAAGAGCCCCACGGCTTTGAAGAAAACCCAGATGTTGGTGCTTCTCTTTTTGGTAACTATGTATGTGATGTCTTGATCAGGCAAAGCCTGTCTGTTGAATTGTGTTATTTGATCTGTTGATATTTTCTGCTTGTAATTTCTATTCATATTTGCTCTGAAGTTCAGGGTGCTGGCTTTTCCACATGAATTAAGTGAATGATATATGCATGCTTGATTAAACTGTGATCGTTAACCCCTTAAGGTTCCTCTCCTTAGAAAAGCAGATCAGAGAACTTGTGCTGGCAGCATTTCTGTGTGCTCTTGCTTCTGGTCTTGTTGGGTCTTTCACCCCCACAGTAGCTGCTAGCAACATTGCTGTTACAGAATTTTATCTATTACTTGTAGTGACCACTATGCTATTTGGATTTTTCTTCTCTGAGGAGATTTAATTTTAGTTTTGTTGTTGTTTGTTTTGTTGTTGCTGTTTTCTCCTTTTGGAATTGATTTGTTTTCAGATCTCATAAAGTGAAATCCTTATGTACTACCTATTTCTGAATAGTAATGCTTACTGATGTGTACCACCAATAGCAACTTGTTTCATTAGTCCTTTCATTGTTATACCTGTTACTAGAAGGTTGTTTGCTTATGACTAAGTTTGATGCTTGTTATTATTGTTTCTAGGCTATATTAGATTTAAATAAATTGCTTGATTAACTATTGTTCTTTGTAATTAGTAAATTTTGTCATTGGGGAGTGAAATTATGAGCCTCTGATAGTGTTACCAGCAAAATATTGCCAGCTTTCAAATAATGATGTACCTAAATGTTTACTGATGCAGTAGATGATTTGTATGGGAATGAGGGACTATAAAAGTTTTTGAAGAGTTTTTAAGTGAGTTAGCTCACAGTAGGGTAATCCATTTAGAAAAGGCATTAGGATAAATCACTATGGATGTTATGTGACTTTCTGAGGCAAGTGAATATAGCAATTTATCAGAAAAAGTCTCAGATGATTAACAACATTAGTTTGTAACATCTTCCCTCATCCCATTTGAAGTGGAGGAGGCCCTCATAAAATGATGGTTTTAATGAGCAAATTGAGTAGAATTTTAATGAGCAAGCAAAATAAATAGAACAGCAATTGAGGATCAAGTTTGAATCTATATTTGGATTCTCATCTTTTCGAGAGGTTAAGGTAAAACCTTTGATGAAGTAGATAACAAATATACTAGTTGTGGTGAGACTGTATTTCATCAGGTAAAGTTTATTTCTATTATGTCTAGAAGTCCTAGACAAAATATCTCCCTTGAAACTGACATCAGTATCCCATCAATAGAATAATCCAATGACAAGTCCATTTAGTAACTGAAAGACAGATTAATGGAAATTCATAGATGGTATTGTTGGAACAGATCCACTTCTCCTGGACAATACAGTAAAACATCTGCTGCCTATGAAAAACAGGAGAAGTCTACTGATTGGGTCCTAAAAGTTCTAGCTTATGGTAGACATAGGATAAGATACATCAGAGAAAGACTGGCAGTCCAACTTTAAGAACCTTCTAAGGAGAACACCCCATGGGAAATCTGTATTACATGTGTATTAGTGCCTCTAACAGTGAAATTATAGGGCTTCTAACACAGTGGAAAGGGAGTAGTTGATAGAGAACCTCAATGGAAATAGTTTTCTACTTCTGGGAAGTTTGATTGTGTGACAAAATTGTTTACAAAAACTTGAGAAAATTATTTGGATTTGGTGAAAAAGCAAGTCAAACATATTCCACATTTCTTGCATCTACATATCATTGAAGAGATGAGAAGCCGTATGACTGTGCTTCTTGTGGAATTCAAACTTCAGGAGTTAATACGCAATAGTGCCTGAGAACAAAGACAAAGTCTAGTAGGAATAAATGAGTGCAGGTTTCAAATATAATGAATTCAACAAAGTACATTTATGTAGTCAGAATACTCCCAATTTTAAAGAATTGACAGAAAATGAAAGCAATAAGAAAAATTGGCTGAATGTGGCTACAAAGATGCCCACTGGGAAGCTCCGTATGCAAATGATCCAGAATCACATGAAAAAACATGGACAAAGATGTGAGGTGGAACCATTACTCTGGTGGTGAGGAAGTTGAAATAGAGGCTCAAAGTGGGTTGGAAGATGGAGTTCTGTATATATACCCTCAACTAGAGAAGACCAAAGCAGTAGACTTGATTTCTCTTACAACCATGGAAAAATTGCCACATACAGGCTAAATGTAGTTGAGAAGAGAATGGGACCTTGGTACTTCAGAAGCTGAGGACTACGGGATCAATTCCAGGTAAGAGAAAGTGGGACAAGGGAAGGAGGTCACCCAGATCCTACAATTAAATCATTAGCGATTCTTCTTAATTCTTTTCCACTAGTGTCATGGGACCTGAAATAGAAGTATCCATAAAAATTGGGAATGTAGATTTTATTGCTGTTCTTCACAGTGGATCACAGATGACTACTGACTTCCAATAATTCTGTGAGGGACAATTGAGGAAAACACCTATACAGCCTCTTGTAGGGTTTGGCTTTGCAGTACTGAGTGATAAAAAATGCCTGTATTTGGGATAAATTGAAATGACCTAGGAATTTCCGGAAGAAATTACTGGTGTCAAACAAAGCAGTGGACCCTCTGGCCTTGGTATATTCAGATCCTTTAAGTACCAATAATCCATCCCAATCTATTCAGAATACTAGCTGAATATTGAAAACAATAAGCTGAAACAAATACCAGTGTGTTTTGACTAATTTTACAGGAAGAGTCAAGTGGTGATATTGATTATCATAAGAACTCACATTTCTCTTCAACTACTGAAGTGGACCTTAAGATATTTGATTCTGGAGATTCCCCAGTGCCAAATAGATTCATCTCTTTTGGAGATGTGGCATCTGATACACACTGAATTACTGCTGTCTTTGTTTCCAGCCCCCTACTACCCTCCCTATATGGCACATAGCTAGAGTGCCGGGCCTGGAGTCCGGAGGACCTGGGTCCAAATTCAGCCTCAGACACTAGCTGTATGGCCCTAGGCAAGTCACTTTACCATGTTAGCCTCAATTTCTCATCTATAAAATGAGCTGGAGAAGGAAATGGGAAACCATGGTAGTATCTTTGCCAAGAAAACCCCACAATGGGGTCAGAAAGAGTCAGACACAATTGAAATGACAAAACAATAATAGTATCAAACTCGCTCCAGACCTACTTGTTCGACTCTCCATTGCTCCCTTCTAAACTCCTGTATTTCCATTTCCTCCTACTCTGAACAAATTAAAGGAGACTTGCACAACTATTATAATTCTCCTTGTACACCAGGTTTGTTCTAAGGGACAAATTCCTGCCAAAAGATATCAGGTCAGTTCCAGAAGACAAATGGTAAAGTTTACTTGGCTCTACATATTTATAACAAATTTTTTATTTTTATTTTTCTTATGTGGAAAGTGAGGTGGGATGGTGACAAAGTAAGCTTTTGTTAATATAGAAAAATAAAATTTAATCTAAAAAGAATAGAGAAATGAAGTATAGTCTTATAAAGTAATCAGAGCCCATAGAAAAAAAGTTTGTTTCAATACAACTATTTAAGGAATTCTGGGGAAAAATGCAGAATAGTTTAAAGCCATGAGGAAAAAAAAATGTTTTCTGTGGCATTGGGAAAAAAACAAACAAACAAACAAAAAAGTCAGTAATATTTGTATTTGTAAATTTGGTTGCTATTTCTATCTAAATGTACTTTTGCTGTCCTCTACTTAATCCTTGCATATTTGTGTGTATGTATATACTTCTCATGGTTATGCCAAAGAGAAGAAAATGAACTTTTTACATTGCGTACTTTTCAAAAGAGAAAGCAGAAATCATGACGTATATTGTATGCCAATTTGAGGATAGTTCTGGTTTCATTTATCTCCTGGAAACACTGAAAATATGAAAGAAAAGATTGGGAGAATATGATTTTGATTGTATTTAAATGTTCACTTTGGTTCCTTTTCTCATTCTATCTTTGTCAGCACAACACAGAAGTCTATAAATGGTATTTATACCAGACGACCTCATTTTTTTGGTCCCCAGGGTTAATATTTCTTCCTGCTGTGTAGTACTAGTTGCATATAAATTGATGTCAGCTTGTGCAAGTCTTTCTTGAGTTACTTGTGACTTTCTATACAAGAAAAAGAAAATCTCAAATTGGAGAAAGAAATGAATACTAAAACCAAATGCTTGCATCAAATATTACTATTTGACAAGACATGGGCTATTTACTTGCTAGAGCTGTCATAATCTGGTAAATAAGTGGAAACATTGTGCTAATTAGCCACACCCCCAAGTGATTATGCAGTATATGAAAGGAGGGACAGTGAGGATGAGGAAATGAAGTATAGTCTTTCTCCCACTTTTGGGTTTGTACACCCTCTCTCTAATAGTGCAGTAGACAAAAGGGCTTAATAAGTGACTTTTTAATCCATTCATTCATTCATTCATTTATTCATTCATTCAGTCATTCATCCATCAATTTATTTCTGAAGTATGCAAGCCTCAGGGACCTACTTTAAGTCCCCAGTCCAGGGGTATTTATATGCAAGTATACATGTGAATTTTTATGTGTGTATGGTTGGGGCAGGGAGGTCCTGAAGTGGGATACAGAGGGAATGAGGAATCCAGAGGACAGAATCCTTTCTCTTCCCTAACTGGGCAGAGAGTTAGAAATTGGAATACATGTCTTTTTTTAAAAGAAGTTGGATTTGTTTCAATATTTTCTTACGTCTCTCTCAGTGCAAAGAAGAAAAGTATAGGAATTCTTTCCCTGTGGTTTCTGATATGTTTCAAAAGGAAGTGAAAATACAATGACAAAGCCACAGGTGAGCTTAGAAGAGTGACCCCGTACTGAGGTGAACATCTCATAAACATTCAGCGGAACCATAATCTTGTCAAATTATTCTGGCTTATCATGTCAATCAATATCTGTCAAAGATGTTCAGCCTCCAGCTTGGTTTGAAGGTATCGAAGATTGTTTGATGGGGATACTTAACTTCTCTTGAGGAAATACGCTCTGTGGTCATGTTCCTTACTCCCTGTAAATGAGTCAAAAATTATCTGTCATCTTGTAGCTTGAAAATGGAAATTGAGATGATAACTTAAAATAGCAAAAGGACAAATTGATTATTTATTTGTGCATGTACCCAAATACATTTCAGAAAACCAATGTAATGTAATGGTTAGAGCATTGAAAAGGAGATCAGGAGGACCAGCGTTCAAATTCTGCTTTTGACTCTTATTAGATGTATGACCATAGGCAAACCATTTAATTTATTTGGGCCCCAGCTTTTTCATCTATATAATGAAGAAGTTGAAATAGATGACCTCTAAGGCCCCTCTCCAGCTCTAAATGTATGAACCTGTGATGCCTCTCAATTTCCCCATTTCTGTTGAGTGTACCACCATTTTTCCAGTCACCTAGGCTCAAAGCCTTAATAGCCTCACCTCCTCATTCCACATTACTACTTAGTTGCTGGGTCTTTGATTCTACATCCATAGAATCTCAAATCCATCCATCCCTTTCTCTCCATTCACACAGACTGTGATTGTTAATTTAAGCCTTCATTTCATTTTCCTTGGACTATTTCAATAGCTTCCTAAGTAGTAACAGTTTACCACATATGACATTCTTTTTCTTATCTTTCAATTGGCTGCTTCTCTAGTCTGGAATCTATCCTGTCCTCACCTCCAACTGGTAGAATGCCTAAATTCCTTTAAAATATAGCTCAGGTGTCACCTCCAATACAAGTCTTTGCTGAGCTCAGTTAATAGTACTCTCTTTTTGAAATGCCTTTTAATATTTTTTTATTTACTTGTTTGTGTGGTCATGTTATATCCTCCTGGTAAAGAGCAAGCTCTTTGACTGCAGGGAATTTTTTTTTCTGTTTTTATATCTCCAGCATCTAGCAGAAACATTTAATGTTTGTTGAATTGTTTGATTGAATTAGGAAACTCTGTCTTATGTAACTCATAATCAATTGGTTGTTATTTTGCCTTTAGATTCTAAACCTCTTCACATATTACAGCCCTTCAGATATTTGAAAATGAAATCATGTTCATTCCAGTCGATTTTCTAGACTAAAGATCCTTAATTACTTCAAAGGATCCTCAGATGACATAGTTTTAAATCCTCTTATTCTATCTAGCTTGTCCAAGTCTCTCCTAAAATGTAGCTCTCCAAGTTGAACACAATATTCCAAATATGTTATTATAAGACAAGAGCAGTCCCTTCTACTGGAGACAATAGTCTGATTAATGAACCCTAGTCCAACATTTAATTTTTTTAGTTATCATGTTACATTACTGAATTATATTGACCTTATACTCCACTAAAATGCCCAGGTCATTTTCATAGCTCTCTACGGTCATATCCTATCCTATAAATATATAATTAATTTTGGGGCTGGAGTATCAGGCTTTATACCCTTCCTCTTTAATTTCATCTGAATCAATTAAACAAATATTTGTTAAATACCTGTGTTAGTGACTGGGAGTATTAAGATGGAACAATAGACCATCCTTGCCCTCAAGTACCATACATATTAATGTAACCCATTGCACTGTTGAAATATCTCCAGATCCCAATATCCCTTCTAGCTTTGCATCATCCACAAATCTGATAACCAAACTATTTCTGTCTTTATACGTATGATTGATTAAACTATAATGGGGCAGAGGACAGAATACTGTTTTTATCACAATAAAAATCTGCAATGAGAAACAGATACACAAAGTTCTCAGCATGATCAATTTATGGGCCAGGCTACAAGTTTCTAATAAAGTGAGATTCCCAAGCCCCTGAGTAGTCAGAAACAGACTTGACAGTCATCACAGACTTTTTATAGAGTTGAAAAGATAGGAGGTGCTAAAAAATAGCTCTGTGATGAGAACTAAACTAAGATGGTAATTGGCCCATATCAGAGGTAAGAATGAGTTTACATTTTGCCTAACTCAAATGAGGGGATCTCCAGCACCTATGGCAATGGGGAAAGCCCAGAGTTAGTCAACATTATCTGGAAAGTCTTATATTAGGCAGCCACCTCCACCAGAGTTGGTCCAGGCTTATGACTAGGCAGAACATCTTAAGACCATATCGACTCATCCTCCTTCCTCCCATCTGGGGTGAAATAGATTGAGTCTAGGTTGTATCCCAGAAAAATGTGAAATTTGAAGTCAAATTACCCTATATTCCCTAATGTTAAGAAGTCAAACTGTCCTTTTAAATCAAACCTATTTCTAAGTACCTATTCTAGTGATTAAATACAATCCTCAATCAAAAACTAATAAATAATACAGAATAAAGTGAGGTATCAATTTTCAGTTTCACATCTTTAGTACTCATTATCACTACTTATGGGTTGTTACTATTATTATTATTATTATTATCATTATTGTTAATTACTTTTTCACGTGTACTCTTTTATATTGCTTTTTTAAGCCGCAGGCTCCTCCAGGGTGGAGACTACATCTTTTATCTTGTGGTATGCCCAGCAGTGCCTAGTACAGTAGTAATTACATAAAGATTTGATCGAGTATAAGGATGCACATCTCACTTGTGACATATAGTTAGAGCTCTGTGACCATCAAGTATGGCATTAAGATGAGCTATTATTAGCATTCCCATTTTTATTTGCAACATTTTGCATACTCATTAAGAATATGAAAGTGGTGAGAGAGTGGCTAGAATCTTGTAATACTCACCTGTGATAGTGGATTGAAAATCATATTTAGGGGAGGGAATGGGGGGGCAGAGCACTTAATGAATCAACTCCAGAGATACTGAGCTACTCTTTATACTTCTAGATCTTATACTTAGCCATGTTTAGGCTTCTTTTATATGTCAGGATAAAATATATTTTGAAAGTTCTTATTGCAGATTCAGAGATAGAATGGCATGGAACTGAATAGTGAGGAGAGCTTTGGAGAACAGGATAGAAGCCTATGACAATATAGGCAAAAGGGGGGATTATATTTGTGAACCAGAGTCAGTGACAATGGCTTATAGTGAAACTGTTATAAGAAAACCAAAAGACCAAACAGAAAGGTCTGCATATTCAGTTAGAACTCTCAAAGAGGAAAACAGCTAGAACAAAAGAAGACCCAGGTGCAGGCTTAAAATGAATGAATTCTTTGATGATGGGAAGTAGAAATAACTTCACATTCCATGAAAAAAATGACTCAAAATGCCACAATTAAGCCCTCCAGATAGCCTCAGCATGATGACAAAGCCTGAGGAAGTGGGACAGTTATGAGTATTTTTCAGAACAAAGACTATCCCTCTGGTCACCAACAAAAGCCTTCTAAAATGATAATGAATGGAAATAAAAGACAGTGGATTCAAGGTTCAGCTAAAGTCTGGGAACAAAGCTGGACCTTGACATTTAAAAAAAAATGCAACCCATTGGCTTTTTATGTGATAGGAATCCATTTCATTGTATCTCTTTTTTTTTCAATCTTCACAGTGGTGATAGCATTGTATTTATGGTAGAAAAGAAGAATTGTCCATGTTTTTTTGAAAATATAAGACAATAGGCTATGTCTTGCACCTCATAGAAATTTGTTGAATGTTAATAAAATGAAATATATCTTTGTATAACTTCATCATTTTGCAGATTCAGAGATGAATACTACCAACAATCACCAATGAGTTTTCTTAGAAACAAAGATAAAGGAGGCCTTAGAGATCATTTAGTCCTATCCCTTCATTTTTAAAATGAGGAAACTAAGTCCCTGAGAGGCTAAGTGAAGTGTTCCTGGTTGCTTGAGTGCTTAAGTGGAATGCTTGCTTGCCCTGCTTATGCACGATTGCTTAAATGACTTGTGCAAATAGGTAAAATATAAAAGAGTCAGGATTCAAACCCAATCATGTGATTCAACAGATCAGGAAAGATCACTAATTCTTGCTATAATTCATATACACAATAAGCCATGTGATAGAGGGTTCAAATGCAATCAAAACAAATTATAGGGACCATTCTTTCCTTGGAATGGAATTTGACATATCTAATGTTTGCAGTTAATAACTGATCCAACAATATTGACCTGAAAATGTTGGTTTGCTAAATTTTCTTTTAGTCAAAGAGACAAAAAAAAAGACTTCTAGAATTTGTCTGTGATTAATAGCATTACCTCTTGGTTTTCCATGCTGTTTGTCATATTAGTAAAACATTAATGTGTTCTTTTTTCAGTGTTTTAAAACAAAAGATTTTGGTATTTTGTAGGCATTTTTTGGGCTTGTAGTTTTACTATTCAATCATCTCTGAATTCTGGGATATAATGAATGTCTTTATTATGATTCATAACATCTTTCTTGTTTTCTTCAATATTCTTCAATATTCATTAGTGACATTAGTGTGTCTGTGTGTGTTCCTGCTTTATTTACTCCAGTTTTATCTATCCAGATCATATTTGCCTAATATGTAGGAGTTTGGTAGAATGCATTGTAGATTCAATTTTTGCAAATAATTTATGAAAATTGGTTTAATTTTTTATTTAGTTGGAATTTTTTGCAGCTCTACCTCTACCAGGATCTTTTTTGTGGGGAAAAATCACTTATGTTCAATTGTTCAATTTCTATTTCTGGGATGTGGTTGTTTAGATTCTCTACTTCTATTAATCAGGATGCTTTATGTCATATATATTATATATATATATATTTATATTTTTATAAATACTAATCTATTTCATTTAACATTTTCCATTTTGTTGAAACATAATTGGATATTATAGTTTCAAGTCACTTCCTTTAATTTCTTCTTAATTTGTAGTTACTTTTCTTATTTTTACTTTGATAACTTGGTTTTTCTCTGTTTCCATCTCTTTGTTTTTATATTTCTCATTCTCTTCAAATTAAGTAATGGCATATCTATTTTATTGGTCTTTTTAAGAATTAAAAAGTCATTTTTCTTCATCTTCTCAAAATTCTGTTTGCAATTTTGTTTCTTTTTTATTACTTTTAGATTTTCTCATTTGTGTTTATTTGGGAATTATTGGTTTATCAGATTCCTATTTTTAAAAATTATTTGTTCAATTCATTTATTTCTTTTTCTATATTTTGTTGATAAATATAGATATAATTATGCCCTAAAATCACTTTAGCTTCATACAATAAACTGTTGTGTCTTCCTATTGTTGCAATTGTCCATTAATTATCTATTATGTCTATGCCCTTTTCTTTGACTCATTCATTATTTAGCATTCAATTGTTTAGTCCCCATTTAAGTCCAAATTTTTTCTTGCTGCTTCTCATGCCTCTCAATGCATTATAATTTGTTAAGGGTTTGTTTAATATTTCTCATTTTCTGCATTTGTTGATGAGTTCTTCATGCCATAGAATAAAGTTAATTTTAGTAAAGGTACCATAAGTGAAGAATGTGTATATCCCTTATAATTCTCATTCAGTAATCTTCAAAGTTTAATCATATGATATTTTTGCCCAAATTCTCATCAAGATATTTTATTTAAATTCATTTCAGTTGAATGAACATTTGTTAAGAATCTGCTTGGTTGAATTTGTCTCTATCTCAAAGGTGAAGATTAAGGCTCTAGTTTTACTAGATTCCCCCAGTAGTTTCCTTGACTTTATAATTAGTCGTTTAAAAACTATGCATTTGGCGAATGTGTTTTCATTATCCGTATTGTCTTTAAAAATAATTTGATTAGGCTGCTTATCTTTCTCAATTTTATTTTGTTGTTGCTTTTGTCTCCTCTGAGATGATCACAACTCTTTATTATTTAATATTTTTTTAGTTTTCAGCATTGATTTCCACAAGATTTTGAGTTACAAATTTTCTTCCCATTTCAACCCTCCCCCCCACTCCAAGATGGCATATATTCTGATTGCCCTGTTCCCTGGTCAGCCCTTCCTTCTGTCACCCAACTCCCCCCCCCCCCATCCCCTTTCCCCTTACTTTCTTGTAGGGCAAGATAGATTTCTATGCCTCATTGCCTGTATATCTTATTTCCAAGTTGCATGCAAAAACAGCTTTTTTGTGAACATCTGCTTTTAAAACTTTGAGTTCCAAATTCTCTCCCCTCTACCCTCCCCACCCACCCTCCCTAAAAAGGCAAGCAATTCAACATAGGCCACACATGTATCATTATGTAAAACACTTCCACAATACTCATGTTGTGAAAGACTAACTATATTTCCCTCCAACCTATCCTGTCCCCCTTTAGTCAATTTTCTCCCTTGACCCTGTCCCTTTTCAAATATGCTTGCTTTTGATTACCTCCTCTCCCTATCTGCCCTCTCTTCTATCATCCCCCCTTTTTATCCCCTTCTCCCTACTTTCCTGTGGGGTAAGATAACCAATTGAGTGTGTATGTTATTCCCTCCTCAAGTCAAATTCAAGGAGAGCAAGATTCACTCATTCCCCCTCACCTGCCCCCTCTTCCCTTCCAATAAAACTGCTTTTTCTTGCCACTTTTATGGGAGATAATTTACCCCATTCTACCCCTCAATTTCTCCTTCTCTCAATGTATTACTCTCTCATCCCTTAATTTGATTTTTTTAAATAACATCCCTTCATATACAACTCACCCTATGCCTTCAACTACCCTAAAACTGAGAAAGGTCTCATGAATTACACACATCATCTTTCCATGTAGGAATTTAAACAAAACAGTTCAACTTTAATTAGTCCCTTAGGATTTCTTTTTCTTGTTTACCTTTTCATGCTTCTCTTGATTCTTTTTTTTTTGAAAGTCAAATTTTCTATTCAGCTCTGGTCTTTTCACTGAAAAAGCTTGAAAGTCCTTTATTATATTGAAAATCCATATTTTACTTTGGGGCATTATACTCCGTTTTGCTGAATAGGTGATTCTTGGTTTCAATCCTAGCTCCACTGACCTCCAGAATATCATATTCCAAGACCTTCGATCCCTTAAAGTAGAAGCTGCTAGATCTTGTATTATTGTGATTATGTTTCCTCAACACTCAAATTGTTTCTTTCTGACTGCTTCCAGTATTTTCTCTTTGATCTGGTAGCTCTGGAATTCGGTGACAATATTCCTAGGAGATTTCTTTTTGGGATCTTTTTCAGGAGGCAATTTGTGGATTCTTTCAATTTCTATTTTACCCTCTGGCTCTAGAATATCAGGGCAGTTCTCCTTGATAATTTCTTGAAAGATGATATCTAGGCTCTTGTTTTGATCATGGCTTTCAGGTAGTCCAATAATTTTTAAATTATCTCTCCTGGTTCTATTTTCCAGGTCAGTGGTTTTTCCAATGATATAGTTCACATTGTCTTCCATTTTTTTCATTCCTTTGGTTCTGTTTTATAATATCTTGATTTCTCATAAAGTCACTAGCTGCCACTTGCTCCAATCTAATTTTTAAGGTAGTATTTTCTTCAGTGGTCTTTTGGACCTCCTTTTCCATTTGGGTAATTCTGCCTTTCAAGGCTTTCTTCTCCTCATTGGCTTTTTGGAGCTCTTTTGCCATTTGAGTTAGTCTATTTTTTAAGGTGTTGTTTTCTTCAGTATTTTTTGGGTCTCCTTTTCAAGTCATTGACTTGTTTTTCATGATTTTCTTGCATCATTCTCATCTCTTCCCAGTTTTTCCTCTACTTCTATTACTTGCTTTTCCAGATCCTTTTTGAGCTGTTCCATGGCCTGAGACCAATTCATATTTTTTTCTTGGAGGCTTTTGATGTAGGCTCTTTCACTTTGTTGACTTCTTTTGGCTGTATGTTTTGATCTTCTTTGTCACCACAAAAGGAATCTAGAGTTTGAGTTTGAGTCTGAGTTTCAGTCCGAGTTCGTTTTTGCTGCCTGTTCATGTTCCCAGCGAAGTACTTGACCTTTGAGCTTTTTGTCAGGGTGTGACTGCTTGTAGAGTAGAGAGTGCTTTGTCCCAAGCTTTAGGGGCTGCCCTGATGTTTTCAGAGCTACTTCTCCACAGCAAGCTCTGCCACAGCTGTGCTCCTCCTCCCCCAAGAACCGCCAACTAGGACCCAGATTGAATCAGGCTCTGCACTCCTGCTCTGATCTGCTGCTTAATTCCTCCCACCGGGTGTGCCTGGGCCTGGAAGCAACCACAGTTGGAACTCTGGAAGCAGTCACAGTGCTGCACCACCTCCACTGCCCCTGCTGCTGCTACGGTGCCACTTCTACTGCCCCTGGGACTGGGGCTGACAGCACACTCCTCTCACTCCACTTCTCTCTGTTTCAGGAGTCTTTCCACTAACCTGCTCTGTTGTCTTTGGCATTTGTGGGTTGAGAAGTCCAGTAACTGCCACAGCTCAGTAATTCAGAGCCCTATGGTCTATTCTGCCTGATTCCCAGTCTGGTTCATCCTGGCACAGCCACACTGGGCTGTGCTCCACTCTGCTCCCAGCTCTGTGTGATAGATCCTTCCCAGAGACCATCCAGGCTGTCCTGGGCTGGAGCCCTGTTTCCCTCTGCTATGGCGTGGGTTCTGCAGCTCTGCAATTTGTTCATAGCCATTTTTTACAGGTGTTTGGAGGCACCTGGGGGAGAGCCTTAGGCAAATTCCTGCTTTCCAGCCGCCATCTTGCCTCTGCCCCTCAAGTTCTATTTTTTTAAAAACAGATTTGTTTAGCCATGATAAGGAAATTGAACATTCATTAAAAAAATAAATTCCAGTTTTACCTTCTTCCTGCCCTTTCCTTACCCCCTGAGAAGGTAAGCAATATGATAGTCGTTATTCATGTAAAGTCATGTAAGTCACATTTCCATGCTTTCAATGTTGTAAAACAGACATGCACAAAACAAGAAAAAGAAAGTGAAAAGAGAATGCTTTGCTCTGCTTTATCAGTAAGGTAAGATTCATGATATCGATAGTGACTAGAAGGGCAGAACTGAAATGCTCTTTTGACCTCCTTGGCTTCCTCTTTCTCCTAGTCACATTAATAGCAAAATCCTCATTCGAGTCAGTAGACTCCTGAACAAGTGACCATGAATATGCCTGTATAGTTCAGAATGGCAAAACATAAGAGTCTCTCTACGTACATGGCAAAAGAAGTAAAACATTTGTTAAGACACCAGAGGATCAAGTCTCCAAACCAATAATTCCTATTCGACATAGCAACAATTGTTTCCCCAAACCAGTAAATCTAGGAAATTAAAATACAATGTTGCAGCAAGGAGCCAAGCCATCCTGTAACCTTTCCTTCTGCTAGGGCCTTCCCATAAACACTCACAAATCCTAACTGCTTGCTTGCATCGTTTCCTCCCACAGTTCTGAGAGCTTGCAGTCCTGAAAGCCCTTGTAGTTCTCTCTCTCTCTCCATCTCTGTGTTTCCCCATCTCTTCCACTTCTCAGTCTCTGTGTTTCTGCAGTCCTTTCTCTCAGCCCTTCCAGTTCTCTCTAAGCTTAATGGCTACCCTCAGGATATATTTTATGCCCTTCTCAGGGCCTGCGGACTTCATACCTAATCAGCAAAAGGATGAGGGCCTGGGGCTTAACAACTAGTTAGCAAAAGAGTATGGGCCTGCCTACAAACAAGCCTCCGCTAATCACACTTCTCTTAACTAGCTCCACCTGAGGCCTATTAAATGTGTAGGGAAGATCTCTAACTACATTAACACCACATACAGCATTCAGAGTTCCTCAGTTCTCTCTCTGGAGGTGTTTAGCATTTTTCATCATGGGTCCTTTGGAATTATCTGAGATGACTGTCTTGATCAGAATAGCTCAGTCTTTCACAGCTGATCACCCTCACAATACTGTTGTTACTATGTACATTGTTCGCCTGGTTCTGCTCACTTCACTTTGCATTGCTTTTACTTGTCAGGTTTTTCCGAAACCATCCTGCTCATCATTTCTTATAGCACAATGGTATTCCAACATAATCATAAAGTGGAACTTGTTCAGCCAATCCCTAGTTGCATTGCATCAGTTCATATAAGTCTTTCTAGGTTTTTTCTAAAATTAGACTGCACATCATTTTTAAAGCATAGTCACATTCTGTCACAACTATATTCACAAGTATATGCACAACTTGTTCAGCCATTTCCCAGTTGATGGGCAAACCCTCAATTTCCAATTATTTGCCACCACAAAAGGTTCTGCATTAAATATTTTTGTACAAATAGGTCCTTTATGTTACCTTTTAAAAATCTCTTTGGGATGCAGACCTAAAAGCGGTACTGCTGAGTCAAAGGACATAAAGAGTTTTATAGCCTTTTGAGCCAAGTTCCAAATTATAGGAGAAGTAAATTCAGGAATAATATGTATCAATACCATCCCAGGTTGATTTAGTTCAGCAAAGCTCTCTTGCTTTAGTTGTCCATTGAGGCCTGCCATCCAAGTATCAGAGAGAGAGAGAGAGTCAGCAACTAGAGTTCTTTGTTTCTGTTCTGTGGTCTGATAACCAGCAAGTGATGTCAACTTGAACCTGTAGTGTCCTATGACAAGTCTCGAGGATAGTTTTAATATTTTTTTCAAGCAAAAACTAGCTTGACCTTTATAAAAGGTGTTTAGAGTCAACTAAGAAAGCATCAGTCACATGAAAGAGGCTAGGGGATCTGCTTGTGGAACACTGAAGGACTGGAGCATGCATAGAGATTCTATATTGGTCTACCACCAAATGACATAATATTTTTAAAGAACTTAGCATAGTACCCAGCACATAGTAGATACTTAATAAATGCTTATTCCCTTCACCTCTTCCCAGCCACACTACCTATGTTTTTAAAAATTACTTGACTCATAAATTCAGAATATTCTTCTATCTCTTCTGATGATGGATTCCTTCACTGATAGCATGCAATAATAGAAGAGGACCTGAATGCTGCCTCTCTGCTTCTGGCCCCACCTTCTAGACCATATGGCCCCAAGAAAGGGGATTGAAGCACTGGCCTTTTCCTTCATCCTTTTGTATACTGGATGCAGAAAGTAGAGTCTCAAACCTGGAATCTGAAGCCATGAGGAGAAGAAGTCCAGGAATTCAGGCCAGGTATTATAATATAGCCAGCCTAGCAGTGAAGCCCTGGAAAGTAAGGTTCTGGGTGAAGATCATTTAATACCATTTTATATCATTTTTGTAACTTTCAGTAAGGGCCAGAGCCTTTTATTAATGATCAGGTAGAAGAGCTGAACCGAAGCTTCTTTGTTTTCTGAAGTTTGCTCAGAGAATACCTTTTCCTCTGCCAACAAGGCCAGATTGGGCTGACTTGTGATCATTCTTTCTTCTGTTAACCATTAGAGGATGAGACCCCTAATCCCGAGAAACTATTTTGCTTAATATTTTATGGGTATATACTATATTATGGAATGTTAATGATAATTGAACATAGAAATTCTGGGTTGTAGTTTTGACTGACCCTTGTCAACACTCTTATCTTATTGTATTTACAACCTATTCCATTAAGGAAAATCCTTGTCTTGTATCATGGTTAAACATGCATAGGGATCATAAAATTGAGTAACACAAGCACGCTAAATTGACTGTTAAAAATGTATACAAGCTTTTTCATTCTTTTGTTGAGCAGTCAGACTTGTCTGGCTCCATACGTGTATGTATGCCTGCTATGCCTAAGGAAATAAATGAATAAGTAATATAAATTTTTCTATCATGTAGCTTGTTTGCCTCCTTTAACCAAACCTCTCAGGTTAACATGGGGAAAGCAATCCAAACAGGTTTTGGAATTTAACTTGGTGGGCCTGTCCTGAGGAGGGAAGGAAAGAAAAACCATTAAGAAGACTACTGAAAAGACATGAGTAGCCCTAGAGAAATCTTATTTCAGATGGTTGCTGAAGCTATGCCAGTTTGAGCTGCGTATAATCTAGCTCTGGCTCAGTATATCTGGTACACACTATCTCAGCATGGAGTAATTTTCAATTCTGGAATGAAGCAAAGAGTTATTTTGATTGTGGAGATGCAAAATGATCCCATGGAGCCTCCAAGATTCAAAATTAATAAGAGAAGGAAATAAGGAAAGAACAAAGGAAGGAACAAAAAAAGGAGTGAAGGAGGGAAGGAAGGAAGGAAGCAAGGAAGAAAAGAAGGAAAGTTGGCAAACAAGCACTTAAGTGCCCACTATATGCCAGCACTATACTACATGCTTTAGAAATATTGTTTGATTATAGGAACTGAGCTTACCATGAGACTAATCCCTCTCCCAAAACTTTAGTGCTATAATAGGGATTAATACCCTGAGGTGTTCAGAGAAATATCTATGTTTATTTTTAATACTTTTGAAGTAAATTTCCCTTTGTTAAAATTAATTCAATGTTAAGTAGCAATTTAATAGAATTGGAGTACTAGTCAAAGGGCATCTAAAACAGAAGGAACACAGTTGGTGGGATCTTAAGCAAATGACAGAAAAGAGACCTCTTAAGCCACTCAGGGTAAAAATTTCACCTTTACAAAATGAGATCAGAGCAACCCGGTTTCCTTACATTTGCCTGGGGATCAAGGTGACATTGGTCTCAGTATATAGAGGGGATTGGTTGTACTCATATTTCTTCTCTGTTTTAAATTCCACTTTTTGGATATCTCTAGTTAAGCCTGCAGCCTTTCTTTCTTTTGAGTTTCCCTATAAACACAGCAAATAAAAGGATTGAATGCTGTCCACACTGACTAGCTTCTCTAATTCCTCTATGAAGACCGTTAGTTCCAGCAACAGACTCTGATAACGACATATTACATGTGAAATGTGGGTCCTGCTGTACCCAAAAGCAACACTATATAGAAAAAAACAGTTAGGAACCAGTTATTATGTACCTTCTGTGTGTCAGGTACTATGCATCAGGGATATAAAGAAAGGTAAAAGACAATCCCTGATCTCAAAATGCTAAGTATTACACATGTATATTTATTTCGACCCTGGAAATCAGGAAGAATTAGGGGAGGATAACCATCAACAACGCTACGGACACTGAATCCTCTGTTGTAAAAGTGACTTTTCATAATAGCATGAGGTTCAAGCAAATGTTCTACTAGAGACCAACCCCTCTATTAGAACATAATCTGCTACTAGACAATCATATTAGTAGCTCACATTAATTCAATGATGTAGTGTTTGTGAAGTGCTTTACATACATTATCTCATTTGGTCCACATCACAATACTGTTAGATAAATGGTATTTTTATTTCCATTTTATAGACGAAGACATTAAGGATAAAAAAGGTTAAGTGGATAGACTAGGTCCATTCAACCAATAAAGGTCTGAGGTAGGGTTTGAAACCAAGTAATTCTGACTCCAAGTCCAGTGGAGTTGCACAAGAGCAGTCTGTGCTTTATTTGTTTTTGTATACCATAGTGCCTAGAAGATGCTCTGAACATGGTAAGTACTTGAAAAGTATTTGTTGAATTCAAGACAATTATGCTTTGAGATTTGCGAAGCATTTTTCTCACTACAGCCTCTTGAAATAGGTACCACAGCAATTGTTTTCCTCATTTTACTGACAAGGAAACTGACTCTGAGTGGTTAAGTGATCCACATGATCCTATGATCCACATGAGCTAGTGTCTAAGATGGGATCAGAAGCTAGGCCACCTGCCTGTAAATCCAGCTCTATATTTTCTGTAAAAGATTGCTTCCTTATATGAAAGTTGTTCACAAAGCAATTTTACAAGGTGTTTTGAAGAGAGTAATTCTATTGTAAGTTGTTAAACCCAGCCCCCATAGCCACCATGATGTGAGCTCCCTGAAATTTATCCGAAGTACAGTTTTAAGACATTCTGTGGATCAGTTCCCGCTGAGAACCATAGCTCATGGTCCTTTATCAATGTATATGCTTTTATGGGTCAACTAAAGTAGAAAACTTTTAATCAAATAGATTTAAATAACACAAAAAGTTTCCCTCATCCACAGGTGGATTATTTGTCCTACTATTTACCACACTAACTAGCAGGAAAAGGCACATATACTCAAAACATGTGTTGCCAGAAAATACATATAGTGTACACACATAGAGAACACATTTGACTAGAAAGCATGCATGGAGGGGCATATAACTGAATAACATTCATATCAGAATACATGGGACTTATATGCTGCCATTTCAAGTGTCACATGCAGCACTTAAGAGTTGCCAACATTCTCTGGTGATGTCACCATTCTACTTTGTTCTCTACAAAGCTTTGCATTGTATTTTCTGAACACTGGATTTCCACTTTCTATTAAATTGCCTCCACTGTGCTATCATATTCTTGGATACAGTTATTCAACCTCATAAGGGCTACTTGCTGCTGAGATACATAGAAGGGGATGATAGAGAGTCTAAGAATTAGCTGCTACAAATGACATAAAAATTGACACTCTAAATATGAGGTCATTGTCTTACAATCAACAAGTTCATATGTTCTTGGAGAAAATAAGTATATCCATATTGTCATTTTTGTAATAAATTAAATCAGAAGATAAAAGAAGTTTGTTAAAGATTAGGCCTGTGAGAAAGAAATTTCATTGTTCTGCTTCCACAGCACTATGAAGGGAAACACAGGGACCCTTGAGCTTCCCCTTATTCAATTTGTGGTTAGGGTACATTCTATCTGACATAGGGAGTAGAGGCTGGGATGTGACAGCCCCTCAAAACCTGAGAGTTCAAACAAAAGGCAAAGTTCTCTTGCATCTGCACACGCCTAATAACATTCATACGTATTACCTTATATACCCATGCATAGATTATACCTCCATTTTTTGAACATGCAACCCATGTTTGGGGGGAGAACACGCTAAGGAGTAGTGTATGATGGGTGGGCTAGAAAGATTATAACTCAGAAGAGCTGGGACCAATCCCAGAGCTAAAGGGATGGATCAGGAATAATTAAGCCTATATAAGGCTCAGTTTGACTTCTGTACTGTGTGCATATGCCCCTTTTGGGGTATCATATGCCCAATTCTTGCAAGAATTGTAAATAAACACTTCCTTCACTCACTTTCATTTTAAGTTTTGTTCCTTAAGGGAGTAACTGAACCTCATTTCTAACAAGCCTGATGGTCTTGAGACCACCACGACAATTTCCCCTTAAGAGAACCGGTAACATATGGAACCTAGGCAAGGAAAAATACTGGCAATATTTTAAGGTTAGTACAGATGAATGCCCCAAAATAATATCTTTGCAACAGTTAGCTTGTTTTTCTGCCTGTGTAACCTGCAAAAATCCCTTGAGTGCCCTGAATCTTGAAATGCAAGGTAGCCAACTCTGGGCAGCCATTAAAATCAAGGTATAAACATCCTAACATCAATATTAACAGATGTTCCGCTGTAGCAGAAGCACACTTTCCCAGTTGGGTGGTGCCATATCTGTGGGTTTCCCAATGGGGCAATGTCAGTTGTACTCCATGTTAGTCTGAATTCTATATTGGGTCCCTTTCTTCCTTTTCACTTCTTGCTCTCCTCTTCTCCCTTTCTCCTCTCCCACTTCTTTCTATTGATTAACAGTAAAGCTTAGCATTGAACTTATCCACCTTGTTTTACATATTATTATTATTGGCATCTAAACTCATTAAGTGGCTATTTTCCCTGGCATCTCTGGCTGGGCCACTGGCCTTTCCTTAGATATAAGTTTGGTCCTTGGACAAGGATTTAACCTATTAACAGCTGCACCTACGTGGGTGGCAGCACTGTGAGCCTATTAGCAGAAGCTAGGGCCAATAGTAGAACCCTATGTGCTATCAGGAGGAGTCCTCTCTAATGCCACAGGACTGTGAAAACAATAAAGTTGTAACTAACTTTCAACTACCTCTTTCTAGATCAGTGGCTCATAGAAGATCGTAAGCTTCTTTTTTAATTAGGATGTGGTGTCTTTTTTAGGTTATAGTCAGGCATTATGCCATATGTTTTCTTGCTTCAAACCTAGACCTCTATCTTCTATACAATGCCACCTTTCCTTGCAGACTATAAACCACTGTATGAATATCAGTTATTATTTTTGTTCTAATTTCTCTCTTTAACCTTCCATTTAGCTACAATTTCTTTTGTCTTGTGATTTAATTTATGCAAGAATAGCAATACAGATGTGCTTTAGTTTTTCTCCAGAAGCATGTGAACTTGTTGGTTGTAAGACAAAGATCTCATATTTAGAGTATTAATTATTATGTTATTTGTAGCATCTGCTTCTTAGACTTTTTGTCTTCTATTTCACTCTGCTATCACTGTAGAATTGAAGAAGGGGGGCACACAATAGAGCTGCCTCCCCCCCCCATCAGCCACTAGAACACCAAAGCTTATCAGTTGTTGGCTTGCCCTTTTATTGAGAACTAAGAATTTGCCACACATGGTGCTCACACAGAAGACAAAATCTTGTCCCTAGGCCTATGCTCAAAGCCTTTCTAACTACAGAAAATGTCAAAGCTTGTGCCCTGCTGTCAAAGCCTTTTTAAGAAGTGGGGTCAATTCCACATCTTTATGAAGAAGGATGTCTGGGGAGCACTACCCAGACAAACACACAAACAAAGACACACACACATGTGCATATATAATTACATGCTAACTTTGTAATCACATATTTTCTTTAACAATTATATTTGAAGAAATAATATAAATTACACTTTTAAATGTACTTGAAAGTTATGTGCAAAATTTAACTGTCTTCTTATAGTCTAACTTTTAGGCAGTCTCTTACAGGTTTTGGCGAACTTCCTTTATGTTGCTTCATTGCTTGGTCATCATAAAATTCAAATTTATGATAAAGAATCAAGATTGATTTTGAAAGAGGCAGAGAGAGGAGAGTTGAAAAAGAGAAAAGGAAAGGGAGAGAGAAAAAAGGAAGGGAGGGAGAGGAAAGGAGGTGGGGGAATTGATGAGCCATCCCTTTATTTTATTTTATGGGCTACATTTTTCTTTATGAGTTTTTTTCCTTTAATAGAACTCATCTCCTTATTCACAAAGAAGATAAATATTTCAGTGAGACAGCAGAAAAAAACACTCACCCTGTTGGAGATATATAATGATTTAATATTACTCTTCATGTTCAATTTTGTAGAATTCAGGATGAAAACTGCTTTATGATTTTGAGCTATATGTGTCAATGGAGTGGCTCAGATTTCAATTGCAGCATTATTACCTCAGTGATTTTTTAAAAAGAAGAAAACGTCCAGGGAGTTGTTTCATTTGGAAAGGCAAATATAATCCCAGGTGTAGTTAATTCCCATGTGATTTTCTTATTTTTGGAGATCTAATTCTTTGGAATAGGACTAATAGACTATGCTTTAATAGACCTACTAACAAGACAAGCTTTGATAAAGAAAGCCACTGGGAATTATGGGAAGATAGAGCCATGTTAGAAACCAGAGATGTCCATATCTACGACCATTAGTAAATTTCAAAAAAAAAAAAAAAATTCAAACGGAAAGAAGGAAGGGGAGAAGGAAGGGATCAGAGAAAGAAGAGGGAGAGAAGGAGGGAGGGAGGAGAAAAGGAAAGAAGGAAGGGGGAAGGAAGAAAGGAAAGGAGAAAAAAGAGAAGGAAAGAGGGAATGAAAGATGGAAGGAAGGAGGAAAAGAGGGAAGGAAGGAAAGAAGGAAGGAATCAGGGGAGGAAGGAAGGAAGAAAGAAAGGAAGGAACAAAGGAATGGAGGAATGAAAGAAGGAAGGAAAGAAAAAAGAAGAAACAAAGGAAGGGAAGAAATGTGCTATAAATCCCTGTCAGCTAGGTGATACAGCAGATAGAGTGCTTTGTCTGGAGTCAGGAAGACCTGAGTTGAAATCCATCCTCAGACATTTACTAGCTATGTGACCCTGGATAAGTCACTTAACCTCTGCTTCCCTAAGATTCTTGAATTATAAAATGGGGATAATATTAGCACTTACTTCCCAGGATTGTTTGAAGGATCAAATGAGGTAAAATTAAAAAAAAACGCTTAGCACAATTCCTGTGTATCAGTAAAGCAATAAACACAACATCAATGATAATCGTGAATATGCCTGTGTAGTTCTGTATCATAAAGTATGAGAGACTCTCCATAAAGAAGATAAAAGAAATGTAACATTTAGTCAGACACCAGAGAACCATATCCCATAACCAAATGTTCAGCTCCCACAGCCAGTTAGCCCACTTCATCATAACAGCAAGAAACTTAAAACACCATATCACAGCATGGAGCCTTGCCATCCCAAAACCTCTTCAACCCCCTACTGGAGTCTTCCCAAAGAAACGATCAGAGTACAGCTAAATCAGCCTGTTCAGTTCTAACAATGACATGGGTGGCCATTAGCAGCCATAACCGCTCTCTCTTTTTTTTCTGGATTTCCTGTGATATAACTTCATTTTCCTGTCAGGAAGCTCTTCCCACCACGTGTGACTTAGGCTTCCTGTGACATAAGCAGGTTACATGGCCTATTAATGGGTGAGAAAGATCTTCAAATCTAAATTACTACTACAGCCTGGAACACAGTAGTCACTTAAATGTTTATTCTTTGCCTCCCTCCACCCAATCCAGAACTACACAATAAATAAGTAAATGAAAGAATGAATAAAAATAAACAGCCAGAATTCTTCAGAAACATAGAGTAGAGATAAGCTAGAATAAGTGGAAGACATAGTGAAAAATAGCCATGAGATTTTTGGAGAAAGCCCTGAAATGAAACTAGACAGGAGGCAGCCCCAGAATACTATGGCAGCAGAGGAAATAAAAAGGAGGGCTTGAATAGAGCCCAGCAGAGAGGCATAAATAAATTCTCAGTAATAGGTCAGCCCTGTACTCTTCGTCACAGGGAAGAAAAATGAAAATCTAACATACTAGAATCCTGGTCCTGAACCACAGTAGAAGACAAAGGCAAATAATTCCTTCAAAAGGTGGGACCTAGTCTTAGACACCATACTCAAGATTAAGCAGGGCCTGCTCATGTCTTCCAGGACTACGGAAGTATTGTTTGACCTAAGCATTGAACCCTACCTGAGACACTTAAACTGATATGAGCAAAATAAAGAAAATATCAAATACTATAAAGAAATACTGTGGAATGAGAGTGTCCTAGGGGGTAAACCTCAAAGAATATAATTTCACAAGAAATCCAAGCAGAATTCAGAGAAAAAAACATGTCCTGGTCACAAGGATTACAAGAGTTCCTGAATAAAAAGAAACAATCAATGCAAAATGGAATAGCTTATGAAGAAAGAATGATAAAAACTAATATATTAGAACTAACATGGCGAATCTGTGAGGCTACATGTAGCCCTGTAGGTCCTCAAGTGCAGCCCTTTGGCTAAATCCAAACGTCAATGAACAAATCCCTTTAATAAAAGAATTTGTTCTATAAAACTTGGACTCTTTCAAAAGGTCACATCCAAGGACCTAGAAGACTACATGTGGTCTCAAGGCTGCAGGTTCCCCACCCCTGCCTTAGAATATATGGTGGTAAAACTTGCCTAAGAATTCAACATCTTGAGAATCAGAACAGGACAAATGGAAAGAATGGAAAAAGAAAATGGATGAGAAAGAGAAGATTGAATTTCTCAACTGCTATATTTTTCAAGAAAAATAATATAAGCATAAATTTTAAAGGATATAACAAAAATCTTAGACCAGGGACTTAAAGAGAAGCATGAGAAGCACCCAACAGCCTTAATGTGTTCATGTTGCCTATACCACTGTGTGGAAATAAGCACAATTAAGCTTTGTGTTAATTTTTACATTTTTTTCTTCCTTTCTTTCTTCTAGTTTTTGTTTGGTGGAGAGAGGGTTTGCTAATGGTAATACTAAAAAAGGTAGGTAATTAAAATGTTTCTTTAAAAATACATAAAGGAGAAGAGTGGCTAAGTTCATAAGGAGGCATAGAGGGAAAAGTCAGTTTGGGGAATATGGCATTGACTTTTTGAAAGAAACAGGTATCATGATTTGGACATCTGGGATTTTCTGTAACTCATCTTTTTATGTTCTGATATGGATATGCATTTTGGGTGTTAAAGTTTTCATTTCATTTCAATAAGCATCTATCAAGCACCTACTCTATGTTAGGAACTATGCTAAGCTCTTGGAATAGGAGGAAAGACAGAAGAAATTCCTTGCTCTCAAGGAACTTACAATGCAATGGGAGAGATAATATTTATCTCTAGGACATTTTTTTCTTCTCTGAGTTCTGCTTAGACTTCTTATGAAATAATACTCTTTTTTGAGGTTTGCCCTTTAGGACAGTGTTATTCTGAAGGATTTCTTTGTACTATTCGATATTTTCTTTACTTTGCTTATATCACTAGCTTTAGTGTCTCGGTTAGGGTCTTATGCTTGGGTCTAATTATACTCCTGCATTCCTGAAATTTAATATATGTTTGTTGTTGTTTGGTAATTTCAGACCTGTTTGACTCTTCACGACCTCATTTGTGGTTTTCTTGCTAGAGATGCTATTTTTTTCTCTAGCTCATTTTATAGATGAAGAAAATGAGGCAAAGAAGGTTAAGTGACTTGCCCAGGATCACACAGCTAGTAAACATCTGAGACTAGATTTGAACTCATGAAGTTGAGTCTTCCTGATTCTAAGCCCTGTGCTCTATCTGCCATGCCACCACCAGCACCAGGACCTACTCTATCTTAGGAACTGTGTTAAGCTCTGGGAATATAAGTAACGACAAAGCATGCTTTGCCCTCAAGGAATTCACAGTCTAATGGGGGAGATAATATTTAAACAACTATGTATAATTAAGATATACACAGAATAAGTTGCAAATAATCATTAGAGGTAAGGCACTAGCATTAAATTGAATCAGAAATGTTTTGTTTTGTTTTGTTTTGTAGAAGACAGGACATTTGCTGGGAAATGAAGGAAGCCAAGAGGCAGATACGAGAAGGGAGAATATTTCAGGCCTGGGGTACAACCAGTGAAAACACCTGGAGTTCAGAGACGAATGCCTTGTTTGAGGAATAGCGAGGAGTGCTGGGACACTGAATTTATGTATGCAAAGGAGGAGGGGAGTAAGGTATAAGAAGCCTGGGAGGGTCGGAGAGGCCCAAGTTATAAAGAGCTTGGAAGGTCAGATGAACTACATTTCAGTATAGTAAAATTAAGCTATGATTAAGTGATTAGGTGGTATTAAGCTATGATTGCTGAGCCACTGTTTATTCTATGACATATTTATGATTTATGAATATTAAGAAAGGGTGATCACTAAGAACCAGAATGGAAGCATTAAGAACAAATCAAGCTGTTAACAATCAATTAACAAGCTCCTAAAGATCCCAAAGTGTGTTGGTAATCAAAATGAGCTCCTTAGCACTTAGTTCAACAAGTGCCCTTGAAGAATCTGGCATTTGTTTCCTTTGATTAATTCAGTGTCTTTGATTGAGTCTTATTAGATGCTAAGCCTCAGGCCCAAACCCCTATTAGGTGTAAAACCTTAGTGGGTGTGGATTGGCAACTACGGTGGGGCCCAAGGTGGGGCTAACTCCAAGGAGGGCCTAGTTTACATGTCTGGGAGAGCAGAGGCTTTTAGGCCACGTGGGTTTAAGTCCAACTCTCTGTGATAATTCTAGGTCACGTGGGTGAGTCACATGTGTGACTCACCCCTGACGCTGAAAAAGATATAAAAACAAGGGGTTGGCTGTTTGTTCTTTGGAGCTCTCTTACTCACCGCAGTGGTGGCGCATGTGACTCTGGGCCAGCCCTTGTTCTGAGCTCCCAGGCTGAACCTAGATGTTGGTAACTATGAATCTGTATTGGATCTGTCTGTGGATGTTTGTAATTTGTTCGTATTTTATTCTGAAGTTCAGGATGCTGGCTTTTTTCCCTGAACTAAGTGAATGCTGTCTGTATGCTAGATTAAAGTAAACTTGTCAACCCCTTTAATCTTGCTTTCCTTATTAAAGCAGATCAAAAGAACCTGTGCTTTCCCAGCATGCTGGCAGCTTTCTGGGGGCTGGCTGTGGGTGGATCTTACACCCCCACAGAAGCTGCCAGCTGGATTGTGGAAACACAAAGATATAAAAATAAAAATGATATAATCCCTGTTCTCAAGGTGCTTACAGATTAACTTTTGCACATTCATATCCTATGCTCTGAGTCTACATGTACCACTCTCCCCAAATCCTCTTACTTTCCATATGAAGAATACTATGAAACTCAAATTTTCCATTCAAATATAGAAAGCTTGATTTGGCTATTCTTATTATGACTTTTAAAACCCTGATAGGAATATGTTGGGCAAACGCTAGAGCTCAAAACATAGCCCAAACCCCTGATACATATATTGGTTCTCACATCAAATCCTGAAGCATTAATTGGGGTTGCTAATCTCCATCTTCACATACATTGATTTTTCTCACTCTACATATACCATTTCAGTCTCCACATGCAAAAAATAGAATTTGCTCCAACTCCCCCATATATAGACAACAACTTCTTCCTCTTCCTCTTCCTCTTCTCTTCTTCTTCCTCTTCTTCTCCTTCTTCTCATTCTTGTTCTTGTTCTTCTCCTCCTCCTTCTTCTTCTTCTTCTTCCCATCCTCCTCCTCCTCCTCTTCCTCCTCTTTCTTTCTCTCTCTCCTCCCTTTCTCCCCATTTGTGCCTATCCTCATCTTTCTTTTCTCTCTGATTTATAGAACCATTTCTACAACTTCATTTTCTCAAGCTCTATTCTGCACTAAGTCACTCTTCTTGACAACACATACTGTTTCGCAAAGCTCCTTCCATATACCCAGAGGCAAATTTCTACTAAGATGCTTGTAAAACCAGTGATGAACATATGTCTTGCAATGCCTTAAATGTGCTCTGGACATAACTGTTAAATGGAAGTAGCTCTAACCCCCCATAGCCTCAGGCACAAAAGTATGGCCCATTTGTCTACATCTCTTGACTCTGACATGTCTCTGACTAACCTCACTTTTCCCCCCAGATTTCTAGACAAGTACCTAAGCAGAAGGTCTGAGACACGGTGCATCTGGATTTCATCAAGGTACTTGACAAATTGCCTCACAGTATATTTGTCAATAGTTGAAGAGATTTTTAGACTGGATTGCAGTTAGGTGGGTTCAAAACTCTTTAACTTACCTGCTGCTGCTACCCGTGCCGCATAGTTCCACAGTATAAGTATGCTGCAGGTGTTTGCAATCCTCAATAGCATCTTAATGTACAACCACAGGTTACCATGAAGCAGCTTGCTGTTCATGCGTAAGGTCAGGAACCTTCAACTGCTTCCGTGTTGGCATCTGCCCCTCCTCAAGAGCAAAAGCAGATGTTGGGTGAAAGGTTGTTTCCACTCATCCAGGCCATGCACCCTACCCTGGCCGGTAACACCACTGACATGTTACTAGAAATTGACGACTGAGCTTCTTCATATGTTTGAGTCTCTTGAATCTCTTAGCTCTAAAATTGATAAAGCCATAGGTGTACTGCAAGCTCACCAAGCTAAAAAAAAGCTGCCCAGAAAGCAGTTAACAGTGACACTGGTGTTTCAACTGGTTAAAAGAAAAGATCAGGGACCATGAAATAGAACCTCTGCGGCACTGAAGAAAAATATCTAAACATGAAAAACTTAAATATTGTGAGAAAACATTGCAAAATATAAAATAAAGAAAGGAAAGGGAACTTTGAACCTGGTGTACCAAGCAAATGCCAGGTCTAGCAAACTTAATGCTAGTCCTAGATTACTTATTGATTTAAAAACAAAAACACAAGAAAAAACTAAAAAAAAAACCCAAAATAGTAAAATACAGAAAAACAAGTTGATGTTTTATAGACCCATGGGGAAAGAATTTTCAGCACAGTACAAAAATTTAAAGCATTCCTTGCTTTAATTTTGTAATTCTCTACTGTGGAAAAGCTCAGAATATCACCACTGTTTTACATAACTGAAGTGACAGGTGAGCAAGGAAACATAATTTGGATTATAAAATTCTTGCTTTAATAAAAATTCCTTAAACAATGAAAAAATCTCTTTAACTTACTAGACAAAAAGAATAGTAATTAATAAGTAGATCTCAATCTATAGGGAAGTCTCTACTATCTGTCCTCAATTTGTTTTAATTCAGTATCTTTACCAGTGACTTATATAAAGGAATACCCATCAAACTGGTAGATAGCATAAAGCCACGAAAGATAACATAAACTGGATGACAGAATAAGCATCTAAAAATATCTTGTCACACTGGAATGGTAGGATGAAGTGAAAGAGAAATCACATAATCCATTTTGGCTTGAGAAAATGACTGCATCCAAACAGGATGGGAAGGATTGTGTTATGAAAGAAGTTTATGTGAATATTATCTGTGAGTTTTAGTGAATTGTAAACTTAGTTTGAGTCAGTAGCGTAATGTAGCTGTCAGAAAAGCCAAGGCAATCTTAGAAAGAATTCATACAAGTAAAGCATCTGGACTGAAAGAAAATGGAGAAAATCTTGCTTTACCCTGACCTATATTCAAAATTTTGTGTCCAAGTCTATGTGCCACAGGTGACTAAGGTGGTAAGAAGAACTAATTTAAAAAATCCATAAGATCAATTATAATAGAAGGACCAGAATTTAAGAATAGCTCAAAGAACCAAGCATAGTTGCCTTAGTAATTTTACAAAAGAAAGCTCATTGACATGGCAGGATAGGGCAGAAGGAGGATGTCATGGTAACTGTTAGCAAATATTTAAAAGGTTGTATATAGAAGAAATATTAGTTGGAGGGGGGGGGGTTGTATTGCTAATGTATTGTTAATGCAAATGGGAGATCTTTCCACTCATTAATAGGCCCATGTGACCTGCCTAAGTCACATGAGCCTGTGGTGGGAGGTGTTTTCTGAATGAGTGGAGCACAAAGGGATGAAGCAGGAAATAAGACAGAGCAGTCAGAGCTTGTAGAGAGACACAGAGCAGCTAGCGTGAGTGAAAGAAGGGGTGATTTTGCTTAAAGGAGCTTGTGTTGTGGGGAGGCCTGACATAGGGAAGGCTTGAGGATGGCAGTGCTCCCTGCATTGATAATATGTATAGATTTCTCTGTTGCTATGATGGATTTGGCTTTCTGGTGTTGGAATAAATGTGTTGGTTCTATCTTCCATGAAGATAGTCTGTTACATTTTGTGATTCAGAACTACGCCAACACAATCATAGCAGCCACAGCTGCTGTGGGTATCATGTTGGAGCTAGAGGGGGGAGGTTGTTTTTGTTTTTTTACTGACTCAAGCTGAGCTTGTAGTTAACTACTAACTTCCTGCCTCCATCTAGTTCTCGGTCTTATGGATAGGCTGTGATTTCTTAAATCTAAACACAGAGCTTACATTTGCTATTATTAAATGCCTTTTTGTTAGATTTGGCCCGTTGTTACACCTGACTGAGACCATTTAGGATCCCGAATCTGCCACCCAATATATGAAACATTCCTTTCAAGTATTGTGTCATTTGCAAATTTGATCAGCATCTCTTCTGCTTTCATTCAAATCATAACAATATTGAGTACAAGATGAGGATGGATGTCTGGGAAGATTTTCCTCTACATTTATATTCATTCATTAATCAATACTTTTGACACTACTATTTAACCGGTTATGAAGCCCTGTTACTCGTCTAGCTACAGTGGAAATAACACTCATTGGCTCTGAAGTCAGTTCAAATTAAACCTCTCATAGTTATTGCTTGTGTGACCTTGGATATGTCACTATAACTGCCTTGGTGCTAGTTTCCTCACCTGTAAAATGATGGAGTTGAACCAGATGGCCAATGAAATCCCATCCAACTCTAGATTATTACTTATAGAATCATATGTTTCCACAAAGATAACAGGAGAGTAGTAAATGTTATATGAAAATCCAGATAGTACCTATGCTCTCTAATTTTATCTAAAAACGCTAACAAAAAAATGAATAATCAGACTTCCTTTTTATATCAATTTTATGTTTCTCTCATTTGATATTCACAACAACCTTAGGAGATAGGCTGTGCAGCCATTATTATTTTGCTATACCTGAAGCTTGGAGAACTTAAGTGGTTTGCCCAATGCCACACAGTCAATTGTTAGCAGATTGAGTCCTAAAACCCAGATATTTGGATTGTCAGCGATATACACTTCTCAAAATACCATAATGCTTCTCTAGTGAATAATAAGCCACCTGCACCAGCGATCTCTTTAAATATCTGATACCACACCAGAACCCAGATTGTCTACCAAGTAGTTTTCATTCTAAACGTAAAGTCTTATCAGAAGAAAGAGGAAGCCAGCACCATCATTCATATTAAAAAATAAACCAATGCAAAGTATCTATCTGCAAAGAAATAACTGCCAAAAATATGCATGAGATCAGCCATCTTTGGAAAGAAAAAGACAAATATCAACTGGACAAAGGTAATGAAATAACAAGTAAGATTGATTATAAAACTCATATTTCCCTGGATATTGGATACTACTGACTTCTTGGGAAGTTTGGAATGGAGTCATTGGATTTATTAACACAAGCATTTAACAGTTCCTTTGCCAGCTAATAAAAAGTATTTGTGTTCAGATATGAAATATCTATCCACTTATCTATCACAAGTCACACAGCTTTATAGAGGTATGGACAATGATACTATAGCGTTTACAAATGACTGTTCAAAACTTGATCTCATATATACCATTACACTCAGCAGGAACCTTTTCTTTGTCTTCTCTGCCTAGCCTAAATTTTATTTGTTTGATGGGTGCATGTGTGTGTGTGTGTGTGTGTGTGTGTGTGTGTGTATGTTTGTGTGTGTGTCCATTTATGTATGTATGTGAGTGCATAAGCATATATTTGTATATTTGCATATACACAAATATATGCACATTATATAAATATAAATGGATCAAAAGCATTTGTTGTTTTTCAGTCGTTTTGGTAGTGTCCAACATTTAATGACCCCATTTTGGGTTTTCATTGCAATGATACTGGAGTGGTTTGCCATTTCCTCCTTATATCGCCAATGCTATACCTACAACAGCTGCTATGAATATGCAGGCATATTTCCAGGTTTGAATCACAAAATACAACAGACTCAAAGACAAAACTAAGATATTTATACAAATACCAGAAAGCCAAATCCACCATGGTAACAAAGAAGTGGGTATACATTACCAATGCAAGGGTACCTCCATCTCCAAGCCTTCCCTCCCTCAGGCCTCCTCACAAACAAGTTTCCTTAGGAAAAATCACTCCCTCTCTCACTCACAGTAGCTGCTCTGCCTCCTCTCTCTCCCAGCTTTCTCTTCCAGTGCCACCTCACTCTCACTTCCTGCTCCACCTCTTCTCTGTTCCACCCATTCAGCAAGCTCCTCCCATCATGGGCTCCACTTCCTTCAATCTCATGTGGCTCAGGCTTCCATGTGACTCAGACTCAAAGCAGGTCACATAGGACTATTAATGGACTGGATTAATGGAATGGATTAATACACTCCTCCAGCTCATTTTACATTTGAGGAAACTGAGGCAAACAGGATTAAGTGACTTGACCAGGGTCACACAGCTAGTACGTGTCTGAGGCCAGATTTGAATTCAGGAAGATGAGCCTTCCTGACTTCAGGCCTGGCCCTCAATCTACTGTAACACCTAGCTGTCCTATTGCAAAATATATACATATGTAAAATATTAATATATGTTTGTATAAATATATATTTATATACACAAACATATATACATATACATGAAACCTCAAAATACTGGTGTAGCTTTAAGTTTTAATAGTTTAAAGCTGCACTAAGACTTCTGGTGGACCCTCTTTAAAGTTTGGCAAACTCTACTTACATTATTTCAGTTCAGCCTCACAAAAACAACAGAAGGAAAAGGGATAATATGGATGACTGAGACAAGAGCATTCTCTAAATTCCCTAATTAGGAATAAGTAATAAGGAGCAAAGAAACAAACCTAATTGTTTGCCAGGAAACAAACTAATGGTGCCATAGGGCAATGGAAGGAGTCAATGACTGGTCTTCTGGTTTATCATCCTTAGCATACATTCATCCTGGGGGGCTGCAGCTATACCATACCAGCCAAACTGGTTTTCACTGGCTTATATATAGAACAGTGCCATGAACTCAGTTGCTCAATAATTATCTATTGGTTTGATTCAATAAGTACTAAAAGAGAAAATAATAAAAGAAAGTCCCACCTTAAATACCGATACATCTATGTACAACTTAACCTTTCTGGGCCTTAATAAGGTGGCTGGACCAGATGACCTCTATAGTCTCTTTCAATCAATCAATCAACAATCATTCAGTAAAAAAAAAAAAAAAGTTATACGAAGGACATTTTGCCAAGCACTGGGAATAGAAAGGATGTCAAAACTGGCCCTGTATTCAAAGAGCTCGCCTTCTAATGGAGGAGACAACATGCAGGGATGTTTGTGTGTATACATACCCACATATGTGTATATATGTGTGTGTGTATATAAATATATATATATATATATATATATATATATATAGTGTGTGTGTGTGTTTATGTATGTCTATAAATACATGCTTATATATAGATGTACATATATTTTTATATATACATACTTTGGGCTTTAAAGATGTAAACCCACTTGGTCAGGTTACACAAAAAAAATAGACTATTTTGAGCTGCTTTTTAAAGAAAAGTTGAAACAGCATGACATACTACTTGGAAGACATAGGTCCAAATTCCAAGCCCAATGTGTAATATAAATATAAACAAATAGATAGATAGATAGGTGGATGGATGGATGGATGGATAGATGGATGGATAGAGATGGATAGATCTAGATCCTTACTCATTTATCATTTATTCCTCATTACACAATTTAGATAATATCCTCATCTTATTCATTTATATTATCCCTTTGTCTTATGATGGGGCAGTCTCCTTTTGGTGTCACACCTTCTCCTTGTCTAAAATTCTTTGTTAGTTTGAGTCCTTAGTGATTCTAATGCTGTGTGTGTGTGTGTGTGTGTGTAAATATAAAGTAGATATAAGGTAACTTTAGAGATGATGGCACCAGTGGCTTGTACTAACTTGGAAAGAGTTCCAGGGGATGCTTGATCTGGGTCTTAAAGAATGCCAGAGAATATAAGAATCAAAGGTTTGGAAAGGGACAACACTACAAGGAGAAGGTGTAGTTTGCATGAGAAACAATAAGTTCACTAGTACGCCTAGACAACAGGGTACATAGAGGAGAATAAAATATTTTAAAATACTGAAAGATGAAAAAGAGTAAAAAAAGAGTCGTATTATTAGGAGTTTTAACTGCCAGATAGAGGACTTTATATTTGATCTTGTGGGTAATGGGAATGTTGCAGTTACTGAATAGGGAGGAAGGTGTCATTATTAGACTTGCACTTTAGGACAATCACTTTAACAACAATGGAAAAGATTGACTAGAATGGAGAAAGACTTGAGTTGGGGAGAACAATTGAAAAGTTGTTGCAGTAGTCATCTGGGAGGTAAGAAGGGCCTAAGCTAGAGTGGGGACTGTGTGAGTGAGAAATGGGGGAATAAGGGAGAAATGTAAGGGACTTAGAAATGTGAAGATTAGCAACTGATTGTATATATGACATTAGTCAGAGTGAGGAGTCAGATTGAAGTAGTAAACCTAGTTGTCACTAAAAAGATAGTGTCACCCTTGATAGTAATAGGAATAGCAGCAGCTCCAATAGTTAAAGGCAAAAAGACCTGGGTTCAAATCTTAGCTCAGACATCTACAAGCAGTGAGACTATGGAAAGTTATTTGACTTCTGTGAGCATCTGTTCTCTTCCCTGTGGAATAGGCATAATAATGACACCTACCTCACAGAGTTGGTATGAGAATCAAATGAGGTAATATATCTAAAAATGCTCTGAAAACTTTAAAGTATTATGTTGGTTTGAGCTCTCAGGAAGGGGACACTGAACTTCAGATATGTACCCAAATTTGTAGAACATACATATTTTTAAAAGTTAATACAAAGTATAGGCTTGACCATAGAGTCGAAGAGTATGAAAGAGAATGCATGTGTTGGAAATTTTTTAAAAATGAAATTCTAACTACCGCTGTAAAAAAGTTACAGTGAGAAAGAAAAGAAAGAGAAATATGGAAAAAAAAACCCATTATAGCCATTCTTGGAGATGCCTGATGAGCTCAGATTTTTAGAAATATAGGAAGAAAAGATGAAAGAAGGGTCACATGGAGGATGAATATGAATGACTAATACAAAACTATACAAATGATATCGGGAAGCCCATTTGTCACAAAATAAACTGAGGCTCCAAAAAAGTGCTAAAGAAAATAAGAATATATAAGTAAGCAAAGTGGGACTTTTGGCTGTTTTTTTTTCTTTTGGAATGATTCTCAGCACTAAGGCAATCAAGTGCCTTTGATTGAATCTTGCCTTTGTTTTAATCAAGAGTCTTTGATTGAATCAAGAGTCTTTGATGACCTGCTTAAGTCACAGGAAAGCCTAAGTCACATGAGTTTGAGTCACATGGTTGTGACACCCTCTGACCCTGAAGAAATGTATATATACTATGAGGTTAGCATTTTGCTTTGGGGATTCACTCATTGGAAGATTATTCCTGTGATTTTTGCCAGACAACACTCTGCATAGCCATTAAGGGTGCCCCCCAGCTTTGAAAACCCAGGTGTTGGTGTTTCTCTCTCTGGTAACTATATATGTATTGTTATGAACAGCCAGAAGCCCTGTCTGCTGATTTGTGTTATTTGCTCTGTTATCTAATTTCTGCTTGTAATTTCTGTTTGTGTTTTCCCGGAAGTTCAGGGAACATCAGTTTTCCCCTGAACTAAGTGAATGAGATATGTATGTTTAATTAAAGTGCGATTGTAAGCCCCTTAAAGTTGCTTTCCTTAGAAAAGCAGATCAAAGAACCTATGCTAGAAGCCCTCCTGCATGCTGGTGTTGTTGGTTTTACACCACCACCACAGCTGCTATTAGCACTGTTGTTACGGAATAATAAAAAGATAATCCCTCTGCTAGAGGAAAATGATATGTAATTTTAGCATATGGGTGAGAAAAAATGGAAATATTCATCTGTTTTTTTTCTATCCTCTCCAGTAAATCAGTTAATCCATCAATCAATAACTTAGTAATTTATGTGCTTACTGTACTATGCTAGATATTGTGGATGGAAAGACAAAAATGAAATTGTCCCTCAGTGAGTGTTTCAGTCAACACAGACTTATTAATATTATGTGACTAGCACTGTGTTAAACTCCAGTGACATAATATTTTAAAAAATGTATCACTGCCCTCAAGGCAAAATGAATGGAATGAAAGGAATGAAATTATTATTTATATAATGTTTACCATATGCCAGGCACTGTGCTAAATGCTTTACAATTATTATCCCATTTGAGACTCACAATAACTCTGAGAGATAGATGCTGTTATTATTCCCATTTTAAGGTTGAGGAAACTGAGGCAAAGCCAAGTGAATTGTTCATAATCATATAGCTAGGAAATGTCTGAAGCCAGATAATCACTATCAGTGCAAAGGAAGGACTCTAGTATGTATCATGCCATAAGCTTTCTTCTTGCCTCTGTACTACTATTATGTTGATGAGTATCTTGTGCAAATGTAAGTTTTCATGTGTCAGATGTCATAGCACCACCCAAAAAGACTAAAAGAGTGTAAATTGTGGAGAAATTGAGTGATGGGACAGGATTAAATACAAGGATTTAGGGAAAACATGAAGTAGATTAATGTTGTACCATTAGAAAGAGAAAGGAAGAGAATCAATATTTATGTACCATCCACTATGTGCCAGGCATTGTGCTAAATGTTTTCGATTATGAGTCTATGAGTACTTCTATCTTCTCTCTGCCTAGGGTAAGTCTAAACAACTAAAAAGATTAGGAGAAAAGAAACTAAGATGATCCATTTCAGTAACTGTTAGCATATACAAATGATTTTAGGATTTAGGGACCTTTAAGATCACTTAGTTTAATTCTCCCCTACACCTGCCCAGATTACAGATGAGGAAACCAAGAGAGAGAAGAAAAAGTGGGGTGCTTGCTGGTTAGATATTGGTGGGTTTGTCTCATCTGTAACAAACATAAGTTGTGGTAAAGCCAGCTTGAACTGGCTCATGAGAGTCAATTGTTAAATATTCAGTATGAGCATTTATTTACGTCTTAGAATTTGGCTAAAACTATAAACCAGGGCCTGATTCATTGTTTTTCTAATTGTCCACTCCTAAGAAAATAATGGAGAAAATATTAATAATAAAGGGTAGAGTTTAAACTCTACCATATGCACATTTTTTCTTTCTGAGAGCTGATTGTTAAACATTTACCAGCAAATATCTCTATGTATATCGGCAGCTAGATAGATCAGTGGATAGAGAGCTGGGGCTGGAGTCAGGAAAACATGGGTTCAAATGTGGTCTCAGACACTGTGTAATCTTGAGCAAGTCACATAACTTCTGTTTGCCATAATCCATAGGGGAAGGAAATGGCAAAACACTCTAGTGTGTTTGCCAGAAAAACTTATGGACATCCTTTTCCATAGTGATGAGTTTTAGGGGTGCTCAAGACCCCAAAATACTGACACCCTGGGTCCTGCTCAAATGAATTCAACTCAAGACTTCTTAGAGCCAAAGAAAAACAAAATTTATTAAAGATTCACCATTTTGGGTAGAGTCTTAAGAAATCTCACCATTTGTGCCACCTGTCTGACAAGAGGGTGTAATGACAAGCAAAGTGGGACTTTTTGCTGTTTTTTTTTTTATTTTGGAGTGCTTCTTAGCACTAAGACAATCAGGTACCTTTGACTGAGTCTTGCCTTTGTTTGTATCAGGAGTCTTTGATTGAATCAAAAGTCCTTGACTGAGGTTAGCATTTTGCTTTGGGGCTTACTCATTGGAAGATTGTTAGTATGATTAGGCCAGATGAGACTCTGGGTAGCCTGGCTTTGAAAACCCAGATGTCGGTGCTTATCTGTCTCTGGTAGCTGTATGTATTGCTATAGTCATACAGTTAGAAGCCTGTCTGTTGAGTTGTGTTATTTTTTCTGTTTGTAATTTCTGTTTGTATTTGCTCTGTAAAGTCCAGGGTGCTGCCTTTTTCCCCTGAACTAAGTGAATGATATATGTATGTTTAATTAAATTTAGATTGTTGACCCCTGAAACAGATATCTTTCCTTAGTAAAGCAGATCTAAGAACCTGCACTAGCAGCCATCCTGGGTATGCCAGTTGAGTTGCCTTTGCAGTGGGTCAGATTCAATTGAATATGAGTGCCTTCATGGAGGCAAGATGGACCTTATATACAGAAAGATTGTGTGAGGGATCTAGGATGGTCAAGTAATCTGGAGTGATGGGATGGGGGGTTTAGGGTGACCGGGGTGAGGTCAGACTCCAGGATGGGAAATAGCTGAAGGCTACTTGGAGATGACAGACAATAGAGGGCTGGAGTAACAGAGCTAGGGTAGAGATATTTTGATAGGATCAAGAGTGGGAACTGGCCAGAAGATAACCAGACAAAGGAAGGCTAGGCTAGGCTATCTGGGCATGAAAAGCCAGATCAAGTGGGAAGATTCAGGGTAGGGTTCAAGTGGGTTCCCACAGTCTAAACCCCATCAATAGGGTTACAAAAAGTTGGATGCAACTGAATGACTGAATAAACGACAAAAAAATTGAATTATCACACCAACAATAGTGTCAGCAGTGGGAAAAAAAGGACAAGATTTTTATAACATAAAGTAGCAAAATATGTGACTTGTCAGAATCCTGCCCATGGTCAAGTGACTTCCCTCTTTTAAATCTTGGATTCTTCATACTTCATACTTCAACTACAGTGGAAAGAATCCTGACGTTAGAATCAGAAGACTTATATTCAAATCCTGAGCCTTTTATCCTGTAACTTAAGCAAGTCCTAAATGCTCTCTATCTCAGCTTCATCATCTGTAACATGGGGAGCTTAGATAAGACAAAAGACTATGCAGGCTATGATATTCTATAAAAAAGGTTTGTTGAATGAATGGATGAACTTTGGTGTTGAATCATAAGATATTAATGATTCCTACAACATTCTTGATGGTTGCTCCCTAAGGCTCTGTTCTGACCCCTCTCTTCTGTCTACACTCATGCTTTTGATGATCACATCAGTTCCCAGGGGCTAGGTTTGACTGTCATTTCTATTCAGATAACTTAGCCCCCATCTCTCTCAGTCACATACCTCATTACCATTTCAAATTAGATGTCCCTGAGATATCTCAAAATCAACATATCCAAAACTGAATTCATTATCTCTTCCTCAAAAAACCTGACCCTCTTCCAAGCTTCCTCATTGCTATTGAAAGCACCTTCATTCTTCCACTCCCCCAGTTCATAACCTCAGAGTTATCCCCAATTCCTCATTCTGTATGGATGAATTTTGGCATTTCTACATACACATTTTTTGTATTACTTCTTTCTTATAAATTATAAAGCCACCATAAATGGAGGTCCTCATCAGTTCTCACTTAGATTATTGGAATGGCCTCCTAGTTGGTTTCTGTCTTGAGTCTTTCTAATGCAAATCAATCATTTGTATAGCTGCCAAAGTCATTCATCTTAAGCATAGATCTGATCAAGTCACTCACCTATGCCAAATAAACAAACAAACAAAAAAAAAATTAAAAATTCCAACAACATTGGCCTCCCATTTCCTCTAGTACCAAATACAAATGCTGGCTTTTAAAGCTTTTCACAACTAGGATCCAACCTGTCTTTTAGTCTTCATTAAACATTACTCCCTTCTATACACCGTAAGGTCCAGCCTAATTCGACTTCTATTTGTTTCTCACATATAACACTCTATTTTCCATCTTCATTCCTTAATAAAGGTGGTCTCCAATAGCTGAATGCAATTTCTCCTCATTTCTGCTTCATTAAACCTCACACACCTTTTAAAGTCTTTCCTGATCCTAGCAACTGCTAGTGCCCTACCTCCTTTTGTTGCTATTTTTGTTTTTGCCTTTCATTGTATCATCAGAGCAAGTTTTGATAAAACTCATTGGTTTTCAAATCAAGCTACTTGCCCATGCCTTAAGCCCACAGCACTCTGGCTTTCCCAGATTGGCCAAGATTTGACCAGATTGGCCAAAACAGGTCTCAGTCCAAGCCTGACTTGGTCTTTGTTTGGGCTTTGATGCCTCTGAGCAATTGTTTCTGTTCTGGATAGAAACCCTGAGGGTCTTCCTTTCCCAAATCATTTTGGGTTCTTTTAGACTAGGTTAAAAAAAGGCCATTCCCCCCTCATTTCTTATCTCACTTTAATCATTGAATGGGGATTGCCTCAGACAAACCTGGAAAAGACCTTGGCTATAAAGGCCATAGTCTCCCACTGCATCCTCCAGTGGTCCTGATCTATATCTTGCCACTGGATCCAGATGTCTCTGGAGGAGAGAGTGAGATTGGTGACTTTTCATGGCCCTTCCTCACTTAAATCCAATTCACTTGCAAGTCAAGGTCGCCTTTCTGATGTCATTGGTCTTCTTCAAGAAGGAAGGTCAAACAACAACAACAATAGAGCTTAGCACAATGCCTGGAACATAGTAGGCACTTAGTAAGTACCTTAAGAAGTGATTCTCGAACTACCTTGTATTTAATTACATTGTATTTATTTGTCTTTTTTCTGTATATATTTATTATATATTAGATTATTTGTGTACTTTTTGCCACTCTAAATACAATATAAGCTGTTTGAAAATAGGAAATTTTTCAGTCTTTGAACTTGTATCTGAGGCATCCAGCAGAGCATCTAGTACATAGGAGGTACATAATAAATGCTTCCTTTTTTAATCTTTTAGTGACTTTTCCGCAATAATTCATGAAATTTCATTTGGTAAAAGAAATTCAGCAGCTCAAATAATCAATACAATTAGGATCTAAGTGAAGAGAAAGATATGATGTGAGAGGTACTCAATTGATCAATAAACATTTATTAAGTGCCTACTATCTGCCAGCCACGGTGCTAAGTGCTGTGGATACAAAAAGAAAAAAGACAGTCCCTGCCCTCAAGGAATTTACAGTCTAATGGGGGAGACAACATGAAAACACAAAACAAACAACATACAGAATAAATAGAAAATAATTAACTGAAGTAAGACATTAGAATTAAGAAGGGATGAGGAAAGTTTCCAGCATAAGAAGAGATTTCAGTTGTGACTTAAAGGAATCTAGGGAAGCAGTAGGCAGAGCTGAGGAAGGATAATGTTCCAGACATGGGGGACAGCTAGAGAAAATGCCCAGAGCAGAGAGAGATGGAATGTCTTGTTTGTGTAATAGCCAGAGGCCAGTGTCACTGGATCAATGAGTATATGTTAGGGAAAAAAGATGTAAAAAGGCTTGAATGGTAGGAAAAGTCTAGGTTGTGAGGGGCATTGAATGGCAAACAGAGCATTTTATATTTGATAGTGAAGGCAATAGGGAACCACTGGAGGTTATCGAGTTGGGGAGGGGAGAGAATAAAAGGACCTCTACTTCAGGAATATCATTTCAGCGGCTGAATGGAGCATAGATTGAAGCAGAGAAAAACGTGACCTAGGCCAATCCACTACAATCCACACTACAGCCTCCGATTAGAGAAGGAGCATATTCGAGAGATGTTGCAAGGGTGAAATTAACAGGTCTTGATAAAGATTTGATGGGTGGGCAGGGAAGATATTGAGGAATCCAGGATGATTTCTAGGTGAGGAGCTTGGGAGACTGAGTGGATGGTGTTGTCCTTCACAATAATACGGAAGGTGTGAGTGGGAGTGAATTTAGGGGGCAAGATAATGAATTCTGTTTTAGAAATATTGAGTTTAAGATGTCTACTTGTAATCCAGTTGGAGATGTCTAAAAGCCAGTTGAAGATGTGAGCCTTGAGGTAAGCAGAGTATTTGCCTTAGGATAAATAGATTTGAGAATCATTAGCATAGAGATGGCAATTAAATCCATGGGAGCTGTTGAGATCACCAAGTAAAGTACTAGAGAGGAAGAAGACAAAACGAACCAGGACAGAACCCTGAGGGATACCTATGGTTAGAGGACACGGTCTGGAAGAGGATCCAACAAATGAAACAGAGAATGAATGGTCAGATAATAGGAAAAGAAGCAGGAAAGAGTAGTATCCTAAGAATCTAGAGACTATCAAGAAGAAAATGATAAACATTGTCAAAGACTGCAGAGAGGTCAAGGAGAATGAAAAAAGAGAAAAGACCAATGGATTTGACAACTAAGGTATCACTGGTAACTTTGGAGCAAGCAGTTTCACTGGAATGATAGGTTCAGAAGCCAGACTGTAAGGAATTAAGAAGAAACTGAAAGGAGAGAAGGCACATTACAGATGGCCTTTTGGAGGAGTTTAGCTACAAAGGGCAGAAGATCTATAAGATGATAATAGGGATAAAAGGATCAAGTGAGGGGGTTTTCTGAATGGGGGAGATAAGGGCATGACTGTAGATGGTAGGGAATAAGCCAATAGAGGGGAGAGATTGAAAATAAATGAAAGAGTAAGGGTGGCAAAGGGAACAAGCTGTTGGAGGAGACAGGATTGAATGGTATCACTTAAACAAGTAGAAGAGCTAGTCGTTGTCAGGACTAAGGACACTTCATGTATGAGATGGGGTAAAGAAGGACATAGTGACAGAAGACATATGAATGATGCCTGAGGAGATATGGAAGAGGGAAGTAGAGGGAAGTAGAGGGATCTGTGGCAAATAGCTATAATTTTTACTGTAAAATACGAGGAAAGGTTGCCTAAGGAGATACAGAAGAGGAAAGGCTCCCAGGTTCTTAGATGAGAAGGTACGAGGATAGGAAACCATGGGAAGTTTGAGGACAGATGAAGAGGTTTAAGCCACTGTGGAGAGTGGCATAGTGAGTTGATAAGGGAGGTATAGTAGAATTGCTTAGCATTGGTGAGGACTTTACTCATGTCCCCACATTAACCCTATGGGAAATGTTGATACAGTTTGGGGACAGGTTTACTTCAGTATATTCTGTTTGGAGATGAATATCATTGTGGTATCATTAGGATCGTAAGTGTATAACTGGAAAGGACCTCTCTAGTTCAAACTCTTCATTTTGCAGATGAGGTCTAGAGGCATTAAATGACTTGCCCAAGGTCACATAGATAAAGTCACAGAGACAGGATATGGACTTAGGTCCTTTAATTTCAAAAGCAGTGCTCTTTCTACTCACTTCATCACACATAAACAGGATATATTCTGTTATCAGTGATCCTAAATGAGTTTCATTCTTCTGTAGGGCTAATTATTAATGCTTTGAAAATTGTTAAATAGTCAGATGTATTAATAGAAGGTCATAGCCCTGAGACTCTGGCCTTGCTTGATTAAGTTCACAAATCCATCACTGCTCATTTCTAATAATGCCTTCTCCTTCTGTCAGGATCAGTTCTGATACACACTCACATTTTCTTTTCTCTGGAGCTATTGATTCTATGTATAACGGACCAAAAGAGGATGTTAAGTAGTGGAAAGATCACTAGCTTTGTAATCAAAAGAAGTCTGGCTCTGCAACTTATCAACTATATGACCTTGGGCAGGCAAGTCACTTCAATTCCCTGGGCCTCAGTTTTCTCATCTGTAAAATGAGATAATCTCTAAGTTCTCTTCAAGCTTTAGCATGAATGAATGAATGAATGAATGAGTGAATGAAACATTTAGTAAATACTTACTAGGTGCAAAACACTATGTGACTTTGTCCTGGGGATTCAAATAGAAAAAAAATAAAATAGTCCTTGCCCTCAAGAAGCTTATATTCTAATGAAGGAAACAACACGGAAAGAACACATATGAAAGGTTTCAGCCGCAAATCGGATGGAAAAATCCCATGCTCTTTAGGGTTAAGCAGCAAAGCAGATGTTAATGCCCTTTTTAATGTCATTTTCACTAATAAAACCATGTCAGTTTCTTAGGCTTAACAATAACAAGGACTCTTGTGGAAAGAACTATCTTTTCTGGGTCTCCAGTAGCTGTGGCTGTAGCACCTATGGAAGAAATTGTCAAGCGGCAATCCAGAGCCTATGATTCTCAGATTTTAGAATTTGTATAAAAACATCATTTTCCAAGGATATAGTGCCCATTAATTCCATCAACATAAACCATATGCATTCCCATTTTATTTTTATGATTCTGGAGAATTAAAATGCTTCCCACACATCTTCCCTAAATCAGTGAGTGTCAGGACAATGTGTCACAATGGAGAGAGCACTGACTCTCAAGGCAAAGGACCTGAGTTAAAAATGCTTCTTCTGACATATTACTGCCTAAGTGACCTTGGGCAAGTCACTCAAATTCCTCAGGCCTCATTTTTCTTATCTGTCAAATGGAGGGATTAGACTAGATGATTCCTGACATGTCTTCCAAGTCTAGGTCTGTAATCCTAAAAGTATTTAATGAGAACTTTAAAGATTTTTCATCAACATTGTTAAATGTATATCACACATTTCTTTAGAACTCTATGGCTGAATTCCCTCAACAAACCTGTCAAATGCTGATACTCTATTTACCTTGGGACTTTTTTTAGTAATGGAAAATAAGACACTTGGTAGAGAGGACCCCTACCAAACCAGTGAACAATTTTCCTTGAGGGAAAGATCATTGAATGGCTAACAAGCATAGAGGTTTTCAAGATTTCCGTCTCTATAAGAATTATATAAATTCATAAAAACCATTTCTATAAGTTAAAATAGAAATCTAACCAATAGCCTTAAAGATAAAAGAGCTATGTAAATATCTATTATAAATATGATATATTTCATCACAGGATGAAGATCTAGAGTCAGAAGAAAACTCAGAGGTCATATAATCCAATGCCATTTTAGAGGTGGGGAAATTGAGGTCCAGAAAAGTTAAGAAAATTTACCAAGGTCACATACACACTAGTCTTCAAACTCTAGAGGCATCCGCTGAACTCAGAGAATTAAATTTTTTCCTGAAGCATTTCAAAGTATCTCAACAGGAGGACGACACTATTTTTCAAATCTCAGCAAATAGAAACATGCAAAGAGAATAGGAGGCAGCCAGAAAGAGAGAAACAAGCAATGAAGTGTACTCATCTCCTTATCAGGAAACGTTTTACAGCAAAGTCAATAACAGCTCTCCTTGTTTCTTGTTTGCCAAGGAGTACTCCTGTCCATCCTCTTCCTCACCACCACCACCTCCACACCTCTTGGTTGCCAAGGAATACTCCTGTCCATCCTCTTCCTCACCACCACCACCTCCAACTCTGTAATATGTACACAAGATAAAGAGAGGCATTGCTGACTGCTGCCTTCCCCTATAGAAGAAACTAGGAAACAGAGAGGATTCTCACAAAATCTCTGTGTAGTTAAGTCTTTGTAGTGACAAGTTCTTACCTGACTGAAGCTAAGCTTGCTTCTCAGTTCTCAAAGGAAGAAGAGACTTTTACATCTTTGAAATTCCAAGATCTATGCCAAATCTGAGAACGAATGTGTCTCTTCCTTTCTAAGAAACACATCAGTCTTGAATCAACTAGGGCCTGCTCTGCTATGAACAGAAAACCCCAATTTCATTCCAGACACAAAAAGGGACATTTTCTTGAGACCTGTTGTTCTGCCAGTATCTGAATAGAGAACACGTAAGTTATTATACCTCTTCCCTCTAAATATCTGAAGGTTTGGTTAATCAGGATAGGCTTCTAACAGGAAAGGCACAATAATAGTTGAATATTGAATTTTAAAACTTAATTGTTGTTAACGTCTATGCCCTGGCAGTCAATGTGTATAGCAGTAAAAGATAGCTTGGAAATAATATGCCTGATTCTGCAACATAGGCAATGTGGCACAATGGAAAGAACACTAGAATATGCATGAGGAGCTAGGTTCAAATCCCAGCAAATGGAAACATGCAAAGAAAATGAGAGGCAGCCAGAAAGAGAGAAACAAGCTGTGAAGTGTACTCATCTCCTTATCAGGAAAGGTTTTACAGCAAAGTCAAGAAAGGAGGAGAAAGTCAAGATGGAGGAGCTAGGTTCAAATCCTAGATTTCTATTTCAAGTTATATGTCTATAGACAAATCTGTATCTATACACAGTTTTTTATATGTATATATATTTAGAGAGATACACACATATAATATATACATGTATTACACATATATATTATATACATTGGGTATGTTACATGTGTGATCTGGGCCTCAGATTTTTTTTAATTTATTGAATTTTAATTAAATCACAGCACTATATTTTCCTTCTCAGCCAAGGAAATATCTGAATATTTCTTTAGACAGTTTTTCAAGTACATTTCTATAATTAATAAATTTTGGTTTATTGCCCCTTGGCTGGTCTTGTCTTTAAATTATTTTTGCATTTGCAAAATGTGATTTAATAGCCCTTTTAATTGTTTGGTTGTTCATGAATTTGGGAAGGTTCATTCATGACAAATTATTTGTATAGAGAGGACATTGGGAAGAAAAGGAGTAGCAATCACTCCACAGATGGAGAGGAGATACATGAGAAGTACATTGCACAGCAGGAAATTTTTAAAAGGCAGTAAAATGAAGCCTAGTGTTTAATTTTATAGTTGCTGATGTCTATGCACTGGCAGTCACTCAATGTGTGTAGCAGTAAAAGAAGCCGTAAAAAGTATGTCTGATTCTCCAATATAGGCAATGTAGCACATTGGGAAGAATATTGGGATATGAGTGAGTTAGAGGATTTAGGTTCAAATCCCAGAATTTTTATGTTACATATGAAATCTTGGTCAAGTCACTTATTTCATGTGTGATCTGTGCCTTAGCTTGTTGTTGGGTCATTTGTTTGTTTCACTTTGTAAAATGAGAGAGTTTAACTAAACAACCTAAGAAGTCCCTCCCAACTCTATATTGACACGCTTATGACTATTGATATACATGTGACATTGGATAAGTCACTTGACCTCTTTGGGACCCAATGGCATCATCTTTAAAATGACAGATGTCCTTCTCTTCTTGCTGTGATTTCTATGAGCACGTAATCAAGAAGTTAGGGATATCTGACCAATGGAATCCATGTTCAATTTGAGTAGCCAATCCTGGTTACACATACAAAGGAAATTCATGCTGGAGGCAACACTCTTTAAAATAAGACACATAGGATTGAGTTCCAAGGTATCTCATAAAGGAAAAGATTCTAAAAGAATGGGGGAAATAATCAGATGGTATTAATACATATCTAAAATGTAACAAAAAAGATATACTATATACTTATTTCTCACCCTCATAGAGATATTTCTCATCCTTATGAGACTGGCTGATATTTGTTCTGAGGGTAATTCTAGATGAAAATATGAAAATTGAAAAGCTAGGGTTTTCAGATAATACCTGTCAGCATACTTGATCTTTGAAATCACAAACTTTACTTAGTGGTAATAAGATACCATTGTTTTTATTTTCTACCATTTACTTCTACCACCACCTCACCCCACCCCACACCCCAGAAAGGCAATGGAAAACTTGGAACAAAATACAAGCACAAAGGCTCACTTTCAATACATGTTAAAATCATATAAGACTCCTTGAAAAAAGCAACCACTTTAGTGGTTGTGATCACTTTACTTGATTATCTTCATTTATCATTTTCACATAAAATAAAAACCAGACAAACAAACATGGAGACATATACCTGGCTATGGGGGATTTATATATGTGTATGTATGCACACAGACACACACATATGTATATGTGTATACACATGCCATTCTATATGTTTTACATATTCAGGTATATTGATATGCAAATATATACACACATGTTTAAATGTAAATACATTCACATATGCTTATATGTAAAAATAAATTATATAGCTCTCCATATGTATATCTCTCAACATATATTATATACAATTTGTATATATAATGTAATTTGTATAATCATATAATATTTGTATAATTTCAATTTGTGTAATAATATAAATTGTATAAGGTATATACAGATATATATATGTGTGTGTATATATATATATATATATATATATATATATATATATATATTAGTAGATGGAAATGGAGAGAGAAGGAGAGAAAGAAAGGGAGGCAGACAGAGAGACAGAAGTCATAGTAACTCCCTTTGAGGTCTACTTAGTGAGTCACTCTTCCTTAGGTGCCAATCTTCTTTGTTGCAACTTACTGCCCTTCAACTGTCAAAGGGAGACCAAGGGAAAGCACAGGGTTTTCTATATTATACAAAAGCAGTTAGTTCTTCAGCACTAATCCATATGTTTCACTAAAAGTGTCCAGGGTTCAAACTCAGCATTCCATAGAGCATGCTCTAGCCAGAGCAAATAAGAAACCCTGACGTTTGCCTTTCATTACTTTAGTGAATAAGCCTCTTCCAGAGGTGATAAGTTCCCCCTCGTTGCACATCTATACACAAAGTTTAAATGCTCACTTTTGATATATGTTACAAAAGAGATTCATTTTGATTTATTAGTTGGACAAGGTGGCTTCTGAGGTCCCTAAAATTCTCAACTACTTCTCTCAGTAAATCACTGAAGTTAGTGGGCAGCCTGATGATCAGTTTGGGGGGAGAGTGAAAAGTATTAGCTCAAACATGTAGACTGGTATCTCTAGAATAAAAAGTAGGAATCCAAGTGAAATCAGGGAAGCCAATCACAGAAAAGAAAATTAAACCTCTTATAATATTAATTAAGGTGGGACCTTTTTGCTGTTTCCTTTTTAGCACTTATTTAACCAAGTGCCCTTGATGAGTCTGGCCTTTGTTTCTTTAATTAAATCAGGAGTCTTTGATGACCTTCTCGCCTCAAGGGAAAGCCTAGACCACATGAGTTTAAGGCACGTTTGTGACCATTTTAGATCACATGGGTGAGTCACATGTGTGACTCACCTTCGGCCCTGAAAAGATATATAAACCCAGAAGTTGGCATTCTCCGGACAAGCCGTTGCTAAGAGCTCCCTGGCTAGTAAACCTGAATGTTGATGGTTTCTGGTAACTATGAATTGTGATCTGGTCTGTTTATATTGTGTATGTTTGTAATTTTTTTGTATTTGCTCTGAAGTTAAGGTTGCTGGCTTTTCCTTCTGAACTAAGTGAATGATATTTGTATGTTGGGTTGAAATAAGATTGTTAACCCCTTAAAGTTACTTTCCTTAGTAAAGCAAATCAAAAGAACCTGTGCTGGCAGCATTCTTGTTGTTGGGCTTGTGTTGGTCTTTCTCCCCCACAATAGCTCCTAGCCAGATGTTGCTACACCTCCTCACAGAAGTGTTACTTTACTAGGATGGGATACTGGTCCTTTGAAAGAAAGCATATTATAGTTGCTAGACAGCCAGTTTCTAAGTTGAGAAGACCTAGGTTCAAGTTGATGTGGTTTGAGGGGTGTTCAGGGACCCCTCAAGGAGTGAGGTACAGGAGAGGGTCATCTGGAAAGAATTCACGGACTCGAGCTTTCTTTAAGTCAAGTTGGCAAAGGTTTATTTTTATGTTTTTCAGTGGGCAGAAGTTCTTAAGGAACCTGTGACCTTAGAGGGGTAGAGTTAAAGTTTATGTAGGATAAACTACATTAAAACATGTGCCAAATATGCTAAGTGATGTGGGGCAGGATTAAGGAGGGGTTAAGGAGAGGTCAGTTCTTAAAGGAATATGCACTTTTTGTATCTACTGCACAGGCGTTTTATCCAGAGTTTACCAGGAAAAGCCCAAGGGAGGTGTGGTTTTTAGATCTGCTATGTCACTAAGTTAACTACCTGTCAGGGCTGACTGTGGATTGCCCAGTCTGCCACCAATGTCTTGTTTGACAAGATAGATGTAGGGAGTATATATATGTCTTAAGTCTAAGATACACATAATGAGGAGTCCAGGATGCATATAATGAGGTAGGGAGTTGGTATAGACAGTCCAGTGGATACAGAATATTTTTATGGGCTAGTATGAAGCCAGTTCAAGCTAATAATTCCTACAGGTGTGGTGTGTTACTATACCAGGGAGAGAGCTAAGTGTTTTGCTACAGCTGACTCATGAGTAATTGCTAGGCATAATGCCCTTAGGCTGGGGAGAAACTGCCAGGGATAGTGTTTTCAGTCTGGGAAGAAATGTGATCTTGGAATTGAGGTCCAAGCACAGTACTCAAGCACCTCATCAAAGTCATGCCTTTGATTGACATATGCTGGCTCTGGGTCTCTGGCCAGTTCCCCTAACATTTCATTATCCTAGGCAGCTTTCTGAGATAATATAGTAAATTAGAGAGCAAGTATTCCTCTCCATCAATGCAGAGAGCTTTTTTTCCTTGGGAGTATTCTGTATTGATGAAATCAGATCAGTTTTCCTCTTTGCACATACACATATATGCACAAACACACGCAGATTTGAGATGACAGTCATCTATATAACCATTCTTTTTCTTGTCTATGTAGTTAAATAATTGTTTTTGTTGGTAGTTGATAAGTTTATTAATAGGCAAAATAATTACATTGAAGTAAAAAAGCATTCTCTTTCATCATTGTGTGGCATTATTACTTGGTCCAAAGAAAAACACTGGCATTTATATTACATAATCTACTCTTGTTAGTGACAAGGACCACAAGAAAGAGTGGGAATGCAAGGGTGATGTTTAAAAAAAAAACAGCTGAGTCCACAAAACAACAAAGTTCTTCTTATTTTATCTTTCATATTTAGAATCCCCATTGCTCTTTAACTAGTCAAATCCTTAACATGTTGCTTTTCAAACCACTGAGATTTTGGCTTATGGAGAGGAAAGACTGGATCAAATTCTTGACTACTTAAAGTTGCCAAGTTTTCCAAGGTCTCAAAGGCAGAAGTAATTGGTGTATTTCTCTAAGTCTAGCAAATATAGCTCTGGGAAATAATCATTTCTCCTTTTTAAGATAAAAGGGTTTGTTTTATATAGTTTCTTTGGTAGATAAAAAGAGGATTAAAGATCCAAAACTATAAAATTGTACATGATTCATCAGCACTCATGGAGGGGGTAGGGACATCGGGACAAATTCCTTAACCTCAGACTCTGTCAGGTTAAATTCTCTGTATGACCAAAAGGTTTCCAGGGACACTTAACAGAATACCAACAAGACCTTAAAATTATAATCTAACATAGAATTGTAGGCAGTCACTTTGGAGAATCTTTTGTGTGTTTGATAAGATCGTAAATAATTAAAAATGGAAAAAAGACAAAGAATAAACATAATAACAATATAATTAAATTAATTTTGAACTTGAAGTGATATTTTTAGCTGCTTTCCTTAAGTAGAGTTCAAGAGCGTGGACAATGAATCTGTGCTATTCAGGCACAAAACCAGCTAGTATAAAGAGAAGGGACTGTGATTATACATTGCTATTGTTCTCTGAAATCACTATACCTTTAGAGCTGTATGTTGTTTGTTAGAGCAAACACACCAAAAATCCTCTGGAATCAATAGTCCTGAGCAAGCATTTGTCAAAACATGGATAGCATAGCTTTAGGGCAACAGGCATCCTAAAAGCAAGGGTATTCATCAAGAAAAAAAAATAGATTCAAACAGAAGGCTGGAAAGTCATTTAGCAACATGAAAACATTATGCAATCTCTTTGAAAAATGGTTATAGTCAACATCTGCTGCTATTAATTTAGAAGACAGAAAGAAGTATAGAATAAACTCATCATAACAAGAAAGGACCTTCTCAGTTGTCCAAAAGAAATATCTCCACATTGCCAGATATTTAACACTTCAAACTTTTCTCTTATTGTCCTCTTTGGTAGCTTTGGTGTTCTGGCTGGCAGCCCAGAAAGCTAAGTTGGAGTGCCTAAGATGGTTAGAGCATAATGAGCAGCCCTTTAACCAAGCTTTTTTTGCTTAATAGAAGGCTTCCAAGAAATATCAGGTTCATAACTCCTCAGTAATTTCTAAAGTATCAAAAGTGAAGGAATCTTTTTAACAATTTCTCCAATAAAGGTCTGATAGATAAGATATATATGGAGCTGATTCAAATATAAATAATGATATTCATTCCGCAATAGATAAATGGTCAAAGATATGATTAGACAGTTCTGAAAGGAAGAAATATAATTGATCAACTGTCATATGAAAAAAATGCTCCAAAAATTAATAATTGTACAAATGCACATTAAAGTAACTCGGAGGTTTTACCTCACTACTGGCAGATAGGCAAAAATGATTTTCAAAAAGGAAACAGATTGTTGGAGGGACTATAGGAATACAGTCACACATGTACTTGTGGAGCTGTGAATCAGTCCAGCCCTTCTGGAAAGTAATTGGGAACTATTCCCCTGGAATCACTAAACTGTTCATATACTACTTAGTGATACCATTCCTAGACTTTTGCCCTAAAGAATCAAAGAAATAAGAAACAAAATCCACATGTACAAAAATATTCATTGCAACTCTTTTCATAGTAGTAAAGAATTGGAAACAAAGAAGTACCACTCAACTCTACACTAAGCACTGATTGGTGACATTTCACCTTACCTAGTGCTGTTCTCAGGTTCTCCAGGGTCCTTTCCAGTCATCTTCATGCCATAATACAGTAATCATACTTGCCTATCTCCCCAGTTTTGAATTCTGTCTATATGCATTCTCTTCCCCATTAGAATATAGGCTCTTTGAGGTTAGGGAAAATCGATAAGCATTCTTTAAGATCCTACAATGTTCCTGAGCACTATGCTAAGCAGAGTTGTCCTCTAACAACGGGTTTTTACTTGGGATTTAAAGGAAGCCAGTAGAGTATAGTTGAGAATGGAAAGCATTCTAGGCATGGGACACTGCCAGAGAAAATGCCCAGAACCAAGAGATGAATTATCTTCTGTAAGCAACAGTCAGGACTTGATAGAAGGGAAGCACTTAGTAAATGTATTTGTATTCTTTCATTCTGCAACTTACTGTTATAATGATCATTTGAAGGACAGCAATGCAGGAGTTACTAAACAGATAGATGATTAGAAAGGGAGAGCCATACATGTTAGTTGCCAAACATCAGGAATGGCACAAATTCAGGAATTCATAGGGGTTAGCCACAGGCCAACAGATGAGTTATCTGGGTAGACAAAAGGTCTGAAACACAAAATAACAGTTATGATGGAACAAGGAATAACTACTAGAATACTGTGGTATGATTGTTATTGTATAGCAAGTTCTGTCTTAACCAGAATATCCTCAACTACCAGAAAAGTAGGCCAGCTAAGTGGTGCAATTGATACAGTGCAGGGCCTGGAATCAAAATGACTACTCTTCTTGAGTTTAAATCTGGCCTCAGATGCTTACTAGCTGTGTGACCCTGGTCACGTCACTTAACCCTTCCATGCCTCAGTTTCTCAACTATGAAATGAGGATAGTAAAAGCACCTACCTCTCTCAGAGGACTTTTTTAAGATCAAATGAGATATTTATAAAAAAAAAGCATTTATCACGTAGTAGGGGCTACATAAATGCTTATTCTCTTCCTTTTCAATCTCTCCAGTAGCAGGGATTACCATAATGATGTGTATCACCATGCCCAGTTTATGAAGACAATCAAAAATTTAAATAGTCAATTTGCAAGAATTCAATTATAAAAATTAAATCACAAAAAGCTTTGTAAATTTCACTTAGACACCTGGCCTACTTAAGAATGCTTTCTGCTTCCCAGCAGGTCCCTGATTTATTTTTTTAACAAATTAAACTCTAGTAATGGTAAACAGATTTTTGGGTGACTGCTTCCCTGTTACATTCTCCTTGATGTGTTTAAGAGATAAAAGGCATTTAATTAATTGGCTAATTACTGAATTAATTCTCCATGGAAATGGTTCTACAATTTTTTTTTTTAATTTGACATGGGTTCATATAGTTTTCTAAAAGAAAGCCACTTTAGTAATAATCTGTTTTATTAGCTCAACTATAATTTTTCTTGTTCTTGATTTTAATGATAAATTGGGGGCAGATTGTTTTTTTCTGTCAGCCAACTTTCTGCCCTTGTGACTATGCCTGTATTAAAAGTTTTATTTCAGTACTCCTCTTGGGTGCCATCAAGTAGAAGATGTGCCTCAGTATGGTAAAGCTTGAAAACTCCTTCTCATAATAATATTTTTAAATCATAAAATAAAAATACATAGGATTACAAAGAAAACTAAATATGTTGAAAAACGATGATCAAAATATTTAAAAAATCAAGTTGATACATTGACTCCCTTATGCATGTTGTTTTCCTCTATTAGAATGTGAGCTGTTTGAGGGCAGGGACTGTCTTACTTTGTATTTGCATCCCCAATGCCTAGTAGTATCCATACCTGGAAAATTTTAGGGGCTTAATAAATGTTTTATTGGGGCTCCATTGTTTCAAGGTGATAATGGGAGTTGGGGGGGAGGGTACTGTTTTATTATTCATAGTTGGCTTTTTTGTGAACCAGGCAACTGCCAGTCATCTATCATGCAAGTCACCATACATTACTTAGCAACTGTTGTGTGACAGGCACTGTACTAGGTGCTAAAAATACAAAGGAGGAAAACAATAATATAGTTCCTGCCCTCAAGGAGCTTAACACTCTATTTGTAGATCCAATATATATATTAGTATATACAGAATAAAAACAAATATATGAATAACAGATAGTTTGGGGGTGGAGGACACTAGCTGTGGGAAATATGAGGAAAGGCTTCATATTGAAAAACTATACATGAGAATTTCCATTTTATCCTAGAAATAATAGGGAGCTTTGGGTTTATCGAGCAGGGCAGTGAGGTGGTCTGACCTGAACTTAAGGAAAATCACCTTTTGGTGTATGTATTATAGAGAAGGAATTAGAGTGGAGGCTGACCAAACAGGGAGATTAAACAGGAGGGCCACGGCAATAGTATAGACAAGAGGTGTATTGTTGCAGAAATATTTGAAGCCCAGAGAAGAAATCTTTAGAATACGGAATATGGAAGGGTATTTGTTCCTCCAAGGAGAAAGGGGAAAAGACAAAAATTCTATAACTCCATTGCCAGGGAGGCAGGAAATAAAAATGAGGATTACAAATTCATTACAAGTTTGAAATTCTGGAGAAAGTCTGTTTTTCAGGTCAAAGAAAGAAATATCTGTTGACTTTTCTTTTTACTAGCAAAGAATTGGAAATTGAGTAAATAACTATTGGTTGAGAATGGCTAAAAACAATGTAGTACATGAGTATAATGAGTATCTCATGTAAGCTAATATGAAGTTAATTAAGCAGAATCAGAATATGAAATACATAATGACTACACAACATATAAGGGAAAATAATAAAAAAAGAAACTGAAAGAAGCAAAATTTTAATGATGAAGCTTAACTACAAGGAAGAAACATTAGAAAGCATCCAGTGATTTACAGAAGTAGGGGGTTAGGAGTATGAAACATCACATATAATATCTTTTTTTAACATCTTGATAAGTTTTGCTAAACTTTCTCCTTTCTCTCCTTTTTATTCTTTGTTATGAAGGACAACTCTTTGGGAGAAGGAAAAGAGATGTATATATTAGGAAACATAAGTGATAGGAAAACAAAATAAATCAATAAAATTATTATAAAGATACGAGAATGTAATTTTCTCCCTTTATCTCAGATTTGGGCATTATGGATATGAAAAAATGCCATATGAAGACACAGAATTGATATGTTGTTTAGTTTTGCTAAGTTGTGTTTTCTTTTTTCTTCATTGTTATGAAGGATAACTTTCTGGGTGAGAGGGATATGTTGGAGAATGCGTGTGTGCATGTGACTAATGCATACATATATAAATTGTTACTGATAATATATGCATATACATGTATATGTATGTACACACACCTATTATCAGTAACAATTTTTAAAGTACCTGCTGAAAGCTTAGGCTTCCCACAACTGGATCCCTATTAGAGAAGTTGATTGTAGAAGGTCAAGACACCTAGGGGATTATCCAGACCAAATTAACCTTAAGTAGACCTCCAAAACTTTACCTTACATCCAACTCAGACAGATCTAGAAAGGAAGTACAGATATGGAAGAAGGAATTCAATAAGACAAAAGGTAGTAGAATTATTAAGAAAGATTAAGACCTACTGCCCATAGAGGTTTTAGATTTCTACAAATTTATGCTGCTCAACCCTGATTCACTAACTTAAAAGATCATGGGAATAGCATCAAGCCTAAGCATTCTAGTTAGTTGAATATTTGAATTTTAGCCACCTCTAAGCTTGTAGATCAAGGGTTACATGGTACTACACATTGAGAACTGTTAATGCTGTGTGTTCTTAAGGTTCTCCCCACTTAGTCTCCCCTGATAACTAGAAGCAAACACAACCAGTAAGGCAATGAAGAAAATGCAAGTACTTTCTAAGGGATAGAAAAACTCAAATGAAAGCAATAGAAGCTATGGAGACTGGAGAAGTATATTTTGACATAGATGGTTCACCCAAGAGAATAGCCAAGAGCTTGGCAGAGAAAGAAAAATGGAAGCACGGCAAGAAAAATATAATGAGGAGTTTCATATCATCACCATGAGACTGTATCTGGCACTCAAGGAAAGACAGGCTGTACTTGTCCTTCATTTTCGGAGAGGACCATGACATCAGGGAAATGATGACATGACTTGCAGTTGACTATGATTTGTGTGAGGAAGGGCTGTGTAAGGACACCAGCCTCACTTTTTTCTCCAGAGCCATCTGGATCCAGTGGTCTGATATTCACCAGGACAGCTGGAGATGGCCCAGGATGCAATGGCTAAGGCTAAGCTTGGTTAAGGCCCCACCTCACCAATCTAAAGTAACTATCGAGATGCTACTCTGATATCTTATCAGGTGAAACACCTTTACTAGGTGCAAAAAGGACATGGAATTGGATAATACCTACTAATTAATGTGTCACAGATTCATAATTCACTAATTAATGTGTTATGTGTTTTGTAAATTAGTTTTCTTTTTTCCTCATTCCATTTATTCTGGTTTTGGTTTGGTAGTTGTCCTTTGTCTCGAGGAGGATCAAAATGGTATCACTGTGCTAGAGTCAAGTTACAATGTGTCTGACTGTGGCTGATCAGACCAATATGAGCTCAGAGTGCTCTATCACAGGTTGGGCACAAATAGGCTAAACATTTGGGGTGACTTCTCTAAATTTGTGCATCTCATCTTTCTTTTAAGCTACTTCAGTTCTGCTTCATTCACAGAGCACAGCACCTTCTCTGATGAGGCCATTCCATGATGAACAGTCCTGTGCCAGTGTCTCCCATGTCAGGCGATCAATTACAAAGTTCTTCAGAGAGATGTTGAGAGTGTCCTTGTATCACTTCTTCTGCCTACCATGTGAGCACTTGCCTTTTGTGAGTTCTCCATAAAGTAGTCTTTTAGGCAAGCAAATATTTGGCATTTAAACAATGTGGCCAACCCATCAGAGTTGCACTCTCTGCAGCAGAGTTTGAATGCTTTGCAGTTCAGCTTGAGAAAGGACCATAATGTCTGGTATTTTATCCTGCCAGGTGATCTTCAGAATCTTCCTCAAATGGAAGAGATTCAGTTTCCTGCCATGGTGTTGGTATACTGTCCAGGTTTCACTACAATGAAGTCAGCAAAATAGCTCTGTAGGTCTTCAGTTTGATAGTCAGTCTAACACCTTTCCTCTCCCACACTTTCCTTCATCGCCTTTCTGACACTGAGCTGGCTCTGGCAATGCATGCATCAACCTCATTATCAATGTGTACCTCCCTGGGAATTATATTGCCAAGGTAGGTGAACTTACCCACAGTATTCAAAACTTCTCCATTTGCTATATCTGGTGTTTCCATGTACAAATGGCGTGATGCTGGCTGGTGGAGAACCTATTTTCTTAGTGTTCATTGTTAGGCCAAAATTAGCACAAGCAGCAGGAGATTGAACCATCCTTTGTTGCATCTCAGCTTCAGAGGCTAAATTGAGTGCACAATCATCTGTAAACAAAAATTAATGTACCAACTCTCCCTTCAGTTTAGCTTTGGCTTGTAGCTTTTCCAAATAAATAATTTACCATCGGTGCAGTAGCTGACTGTGATGTCATTTGTCCTCATCGAAGGTTTCTGACAATATTGCTGAAAATTTCATTCTAAAAAGTATGAGAGCAAGCACACAGCCTCGTTTCACTCCACTGGTGACTGGGAAAGCTCGAGAGCATTGTCTATTATCCAGAATCTGGGCCAGCACACCATCATGGACTTGACGTACAATACTGATGAACTTCTCTGGGTAACCAAATTTTGACATAATTTTCCATAAGCCCTCATAACGGACAGTATCAAAGGCCTTGATCAGATCAACTAATGTTGTATGCAGACCTCTGTTCTGCTCTTTGCATTTCTTCTGCAGTTGGGCAGTAAACACCGTAGCGACTGTTCCTTGGCCCTTTCTGATGCCACACTGGCTCTCAGATAGATGACCACCTTCTAAGTAAAAGATCAGCCTCTTAGGGAGCACTCCAGCAAGAATCTTACCAGAAATGACTAAGAGAGAGACACCCCACCCCTGTAATTGTCACAGGACAATCTATTTCCTTTAACTTTATAGACAATGGAGGCATCCTTGAACTCCTGGGGGATAGTATCCTCTTGCCATGTAACCCAGAAAATTTCAGTCAGCTTTTCTACGAGCAATGGAAACCTCAGCCCCCACCCCAACCTTGTAAATCTCAGCTGGCATAGAATCAGCACCAGGTGCTTTGCCACAGGAGAGGAGCCTCATGGCATTCAAAACCTCTTCTTCAGGTGGAAAGTCGTCAGGAGAGGGATTGACTTCAACCTGAGGTAAATGATCAGTGGCTTCAGCATTGATGGATGACAGTCTACTGAGAACACCATGGAAGTGTTCAGCCCATCTCTACAGGATCATGTCCTTATGACTAATCAATGTGGCTCCATCTGCACTGAGTACTTGAGATGCACCATTTATTTTTCACCCATAAATAGCCTTCAGGGCATTATAGAAGCACTTTGGATTGTTACTATCTACATAAAACTGAATTTCATCTGCCTTCTTACTGAGCCCAGAATCCTGTATCTCTCTGAGCTTTGCTCGTACTTTACTTTTGATGGAATTAAATGCTGCCTTCTTAGAGAAGGATGAGCTATCCTGCTGATAAATCCTGTGGAGTTTTTGTTTTTCATTTAGCAGCTTCTGAAGTTCCCCATCAATTTCATCAAACCAGTCTTCATGTTTGCAAGTGTTCTGATCCAGGTAAGTAAATGCAGTGCTGTGCACCAAATCTCTGAAAGCTGCCCACTCCTTTTCTGCTTCATTGTTGCCAACTGTAAGTTGGTTCAATTTTCCCTCCAAGTTAGCTATGAACTGTTCCTGCTTAGAGATGTGATCTAATCCATTGACATTAAGTCTTTTGGTAGTCATCTTGCCTTAAGTCTGCCACTTTTGATGAATGGGAATATTTAGCATGGAAAGGATAAGTCAGTGTTCAGTCCAGCACTCTGCTCCGTGTATTGCCTTTGTCACTCTCACATCCTGTCTGTCTCTTCTCCTTACAATGACATAGTCTATTAAATGCCAGTGTTTTTTGCAAGGGTACATGCATAAAGTTCTATTGTGTTTAGGTAAATAGAAGACAGTGTTGATGATGATGTCATAAGATGCACAAATCTTCAGTAGTAAGTGACCATTACTGTCGCCCTTTCCAACTCCATTCTTCCCAAGGTCTCCTTACCATGTCTGGTAATCTGTGTTTACTCTAGGATTAAAGTCACCCAGAATTATAAGCCTGTCCTCTTTTGGCACATTGATGATGAGGGTCTCTAACTCTTCATGAAATTTTTCTTTGACCTCATCAGGGTTTGTTATAGTGGGACAATAGATATTAATGATGGTAGCATGGCACTTTGTTGCAAGTGGCAATCACATTTTCACGAGCCTGTCATTCACTCTGTTTGGTAGGCATACAAGCTTGTTGGCTATATTAGTTTTCTTTTAACATGAATGATTTTTTATTGTAGCCTCATTTAGAGAAGGTGCCTGTAGGTGATCTCCCATTGGTGGGAGCAGCAAATTAAACTCAACTTCTCTGATAGTTGACTTCATGCTGCAGGAATCTGGTGGGGTAGACATTAGAGGGACATGTTTTTCATCTTATCTGAATCAACTCATTCCTCCTATGTGCACACATAAAAAGACACAAACCAGCAGGCATTAATTCTTGTTAAAAACAGTGTAGGCCTGGGACATATCCTGAGATCTTTTTTTTTAATCAGTATTTAATTATTTAATGTTTTTAGTTTTCAGCATTAATTTTCACAAGAGTTTGAATCACAGATTTTATCCCCATTTCTAACCTCACCCCCACTCCAAGATAGCATATATTCTGGTTGCCCCATTCCCCAGTCATCCCTCCCTTCTGTCACCCCATTCCACCCCATCTGCTTTTCCCTGACTTTCTTGTGGGGCAAGATAGATATTTATGCCCCATCACCTGTATATCTTATTGCCTAGTTGCATACAAACCTTTTTTTTTGAACATCTTCCTTTAAAACTTGGAGTTCCAAATTTTCTCCCCTTTTCCCTCCCCACCCACCCCCCCAAGAAGGCAAGCAATTCAACATAGGCCACATGTGTATCATTATGCAAAACCCTTCCACAATACTCATGTTGTGAAAGACTAAAAATATTTTGGTCCTTCCTATCCTATCCCCCTATATCCAATTTTCTCCCTTGACCCTGTCCCTTTTTAAAAGTGTTTGCTTTTGATTACCTTCTCCCCATACCTGCCCTCCCTTCTATCATCCCCCCTTTTTGATCTCCTTCCTCCTTCTTTCTGGTGGGGTAAGATACCCAATTGAGTGCGTATTTATTCCCTCCTCAGGTCAAATCCGATGAGAGCAAGATTCACTCATTCCCCCTCACCTGCCCCCTCTTCCCTCCCAACAGAACTGCTATTTCTTGCCACTTTTACGCAAGATAATTTACCCCATCCTATCTCTCCCTTTCGCCCTCTTTCAATATAGTCCTCTCTCATCCCTTAATTTGATTTTATTTTTTAGATGTCATCCTTTCATATTCAACTCATCCTGTGCCCTCTGTCTATATATATATATATATATATATATATATATATATATATATATATATATATATATATATATATATATATATATATACTTATCCCAATACTGAGGTCTCATGAATTATCATCGTTCCATGTAGGAATGTAAACAGAAGAGTTCCACTTTACTAAGTCCCTTGTGATTTCTCTTTCTTGTTTACCTTTTCATGCTTCTCTTGATTCTTATGTTTGAAAGTCAAATTTTCTAATCAGCTCTGGTCTTTTCACTGAGAAAGCTGGAAAGTCCTCTATTTCTTTGAAAATCCATATTTTGCCTTGAAGCATGATACTCAGTTTTGCTGGGTAGGTGATTCTAGGTTTTAATCCTAGCTCCATTGACCTCCAGAATATCATATTCCAAGCCCTTTGATCCCTTAATGTAGAAGCTGCTAAATCTCGTGTTATTCTGATTGTGTTTCCACAATGCTCAAATTGTTTCTTTCTGGCTGCTTGCAGTATTTTCTCCTTGATCTGGGAGCTCTGGAATTTGGTGACAATATTCCTAGGAGATTTCTTTTTGGGATCGTTCTCAGGAGGTGATTGGTGGATTCTTTCAATTTCTATTTTGCCCTATGGCTCTAGAATATCAGGGCAGTTCTCCTTGATAATTTCTTGACAGATGATGTATAGGCTCTTTTTTTGATCATGGCTTTCAGGTAGTCCAATAATTTTTAAATTAACTCTCCTGGAGCTATTTTCCAGGTCAGTTGGCTTTCCAATGAGATATTTCACATTGTCTTCCACTTTTTCATTCCTTTGGTTCTGTTTCATAATATCTTGATTTCTCATAAAGTCGCTAGCTTCCACTTGCTCCAATCTAATTTTTAAGGTAGTATTTTCTTCAGTGGTCTTTTGGACCTCTTTTTCCATTTGGGTAATTCTGCCTTTCAAGGCATTCTTCTCCTCATTGGCTTTTTGGAGCTCTTTTGCCATTTCAGTTGGTCTATTTTTTAAGGTTTTTTTTTTCTTCAGTATTTTTGGGTCTCCATTAGCAAGTCATTGACTTGTTTTTCATGGTTTTCTCACATCATTGTCATTTCTCATCCTAATTTTTTTTCTACTTCTCTAAATTGCTTTTCCAAATCCTTTTTGAGCTCTTCCATGGCCTGAGACCAGTTCGTGTTTTTCTTGGAGGCTTTTGATGTAGGCTCTTTGACTTTGTTGACTTCTTCTGGCTGTATGTTTTGGTCTTCTCTGTCACCAAAGATTCCAAAGTCTCAGTCTGAATCTGTGTCCATTTTCGCTGCCTGGTGGTGTTCCCAGTCAACTACTTGTCCCTTGAGTTTTTCGTTGGGGTATGACTGCTTGTAGATAGTACTGTGTTTCAAGCTTGAGGGGATGTACTTTTGTTTTCAGAGCTTTTTCTATATAGCCAGCTCTGCCACACCAGTGCTGCTCCTCCCCCAAGAACCACCAACCCGGACTGGACTCAGATCTTAAGCAGGCTGTGCACTCCCACTCTGATCCGCTGCTTAATTCCTCCCACAAGGTGGGCCTGGGGCCAGAACTACAGCTGTAGTTCTGTAGCTGCACCACCCCCGCTGTCCCTGGGGTGGTGGTCAAACCATGAACTCCTTCACTCTGTCCCCGCACCTTTTCCCAGTAACCTTCTCTGTTGTCTTTGGTGTTTGCAGGTTGAGAATTCTGGTAACTGTCACAGCTCACTGATTCAGGGCACTAGGGCGTGTTCCACCCTAGTCTTGTTGGTGCAGTCACAGCCCGCACTGGGCTCTGCTTCTTTCTGCTCCCAGCTCCATGCATGATAGACCTTACCCAGTGACCATCCATGCTATCCTGGGCTGGAGCCCTCCTTCCCTCTGCTATTTCGTGGGTTCTGCAGTTCTAGAATTTGCTCAGAGCCATTTTTATAGGTTTTTGGAGGGAGCTGGGTGGGAGCTCACACAAGTCCCTGCTTTCCAGCCACCATCTTGGCTCCACCCCCAACTATATTAGTTTTCATGGCAAAACGTATGCCAACTTTTTGGTGCTTCCCTTGACTGGGGCCACTCTAGAAAAACATGTATCCAGCTCCAATTTTGTAAGTTGGCCTTCATTTGCCAGCCTTGTTTCACTTAGAGCTGCTACTTAGATTCAATACCTGCTATTTGGGTTTCAGGTCTACTGAATTTTCTGCTATCTGTAAGTGTGTTCACATTCTATGTACTGATGGTGAGTGGAATTGTCTTTACAGAAATTTTTGTATCTTTTTTTGTGTGTGTTTTGACCATAGGGTGAGATTCCCTACTGGCTGCAGTAAGCAGGCCAGGGTTGGTTAAGCAGACAATTTTTAGGTCACCTTTTCTAGCCCCTTCCTCATACCAGGAGGTGAGCAGTCTTGTCCTTAAAAGGCTGCTCAGACACTCAGGGGGCTGCCAAATCCCACTACTGCTTCCAGTGAGAAAATGACCCATGGCCTAGGCCACCTGTGTGCACTGTTGTAATGACAGCTCCAAATGTATTCCCTTTGCCGCTTTCCTGTCACCACAGGATTTTGATAAAATGGTATGGGTGATGTCTTTTGATTTGTACTTAAATTGAATTTAAGTGAGGCGGAGTTGCATGAAATAGGTGGCCTCACTCTCTCTTCCAGAGTCATCAAAGTCCAGTGGCAGGACACAAACAAGACAACTGGTGATGACTTGAGATGCAGTGGATGACCTTGGCATCTTGGATGTTGAACCAAGCTCTGAGATCTTCGTAACACCTGCTTCAGCTACCTTCATGGCTGTTGGAACGAATTGTTCTCATCTGCCCATTAAACCAGGAGAAGTGTTCATATGCTTGGGGTTGACACCCCCCCACCCCGCTCCAGTACACTGGCACTCTTGGTTACTCTCAACCTGGTTTAACCTGGCTGCCAAAAAGGCTTACCAGGGTGTAGCTACCACACATGTTATAGCTTCTTGGAGCCACAGGTGAGAGTTAGATGGATCAGTTAGACACTAAAGGTGGGAAGCAGCCCTGAAAAGGGCTCAGCATTCCTCACACCAGAAGTACTAGTCTTCCCTGAACACACTCTATACCCCTTGTATATACCAATTTATGTTGTACATGGTTTCCCCCATTGTAAACCTGTTGAGGGCAGTGACTATTTTTGCTTTATCTTTGCATCCCAAGTGCTTAGCATAAAGTAAACACCAACACATATTAAGCTAGCACTAGAATATAGTTGAGGGTTAAATGAATTCTAATTATTCATATAAAGTCAGCATTGAAAATCAGCCTAGAGTAGGAGATAGAACAGAGGTCCCAGTGTCATGAAGACCTAATTTCCAGTCCTGTCTCTGATTGTTGTGTTTGTCTTTCCTTTTCAAAGAGGACCATGACATCAGGGGCATGATGACATGACTTGCAGTTGACTTTGATTTGAATGAGGGAGGGCTGTGCAAGGTCACCAGCCTCACTTTCTCCTCCAGAGCCATCTGGGTCCCATGGCCTGATATTCACCAGGACAACTGGAGATGACCCGGGATGCATTGGGAGACCCTGGCCCTTTCAGGCTAAAGTCTTTTCCCCTATTTATGATGACTCCTGGCTGAATGAACCTAAGACAAGTCATTTAAATTCTTAGTACTCCAGACTATTCTCTAAGATCAAAAATAAAAGGTGACTTTAATGACAAGACTCTAAAACTATAAACTATAGAACAACTGTAGGACCTCCTTCATTAGAGGGAATTTTCTTACTAGAAGTCCCTTATACTGGGGCAGCTAGGTGGCACAGTGAGTAGAGCACCGGCCCTGGAGTCAGGAGGACCTGAGTTCAAATCTGGCCTCAGACACTTGACACATGTACTAGCTGTGTGACCTTGGGCAAGTCACTTAACCCCAATTGCTCTGCCCAAAAAAACACAAAAAAAAGTCCCTTATACAAGTAAAATCAGAAGTCTAGACAAAAATAAGATGTATATTTGCAAGAAAGGAGTTCATGCCATCCCATTAAGCTATTTAGTTGTGGGGATTTTCCTATTTGCAAAAAGTGCTGGCTGTGCAAAAATTGTCTGTTACAAGTGCCCCCAAAAGGTGAAAATTCTCTCAAATATAACTCTAACTTTATATTATGGGTAACACTAAAGGTCACATTTATGTTTATTTTTCCCTTTGTTATTTTAACTCCCTGGGTGTTATCCTGTAGGGCTCAGTAGTAAAAAGCACTATGAAACTTTATTGTGTTCCTTTTTCATGTAGCACTGTAGGAAAGAAGAATGTTTATATTTTTTGTAGCTACTGGTATAGCTAAGTGACAAGGAACTAATGGTAAGAAGAGAGGCAGCAGGAGAATTCAGTGGAGGCACCAGAGGGCTAAGTCCTAGAGTTTGTTGGTAGAAAAAAATGGGGAATGAAAAGAAAATTATGGAATGCATCATGATAACATCACAGGCTTTGAAGTCAATAGATGTGGGTTCAAATTCTACCTCCACCTTGCAATGAGGAAGTTAAACTTCATAGCCTCCAAGGACCTTTTTTATCTTTGTCACTCTGTCATCGTAGTAGTAGTAATAGTAGTAGTAGTAGTAGTAGTGGTAGTAGTATTGAAAGAAAATGCAATATATTACTACCATGTCCCATTTCTAACATACTACATGTAATTCTAGCTTACCACTGTAATTTATGTTAATTGCAAAAGATTCTTTAGACATATTTTATTAATAATTAAGATTCAAAGGAGGATCTTTGTTATGGGTAGCATTGTAAAATCAAAAAAGTGCTAGATTTGGAGTCAGACTCTTAAGATTGAGTTTTCAAATTCTCTTAAAACCTGTTGGACCTTTTGGAGCCAGAGGACTTGGGCCTAAATATAGCCCCTGGCTCTTACTACCTGTCACCCTGAGCAAGTTGCTAATTCTCCCTGTGCCTCAAGTTTCTCATTCATAAAATAAAGGAGGTGGACTACGTGGCTTCCGAGGTTGCTTCTAGCCTTATGCTCTTGCCACTTGACCCTTCTAAACCTCTGTTTTCCTTACCTCTAAAATGCAGTGAGTGGAAGAAGAAAAAAAAAGCATGTTTTAAGCATGTTACTATACGGTAAACACTTCACTAAGTGCTGAAAATACAAAAAGGAAAGAAGACCTCACATTTCTAAGGACCTCACATTCTAAATGGAGGAGACAACACATATCTAGGAAAGTTCAACATCTATTATGAGACAGGCACTGTACTGAGTGCTTTTGTAATGCAGGACATATAGAAAGGCCCAGGATTCCTTAGGGTACATATACCATCTGTTCCAGCTAAGGCTGGGGCCTTGCTATCACCTATTGAGGTCTCAGTGACCTGAGTAGGGAGAGTCTGGCTGCTTGGCTTGGGCCTAGCTGCAGAGACTGGACTAGACAAACTCTAAGAAACCTTCTAGGCCTAAATCTATGACCCTATAAAGACGTTAAGCATCCTAGAGGTAAAGTAGGCACTTGTGATGTAATACACCATAATTCAAAGACTGGAAGCAAGGACTTCAGCATGTAGTGAAAGGTACAGAAGCCATTCTTAGAAGACACAATTTACTTGAATGTCGATTTAGCTGGGACTTGATAGCCAACAATAGTACCCCAGGGAAAACTGTTACGGGAACTTTAATAGTCCCATTCAGTCTCTAAGTGTGCAGGTATCAAAGTAAAACAGAGGACTTCCTGAAGTTAATGATTGGTTTACTGCTAGGCCTCTCCCTTTGAGGTTTATTACTGCTCATAAAGGAGGGAACAATGCTCATTCTATTATAGAAGAACTCTGTGTACCCATCGCCATGTTCTGCATTCTCTATGATTTCCCTGCTTTGTCACTCTATATAAATGTAAGAAACTGACAAAACACACTTGAAATGAAACTCTGTGCCTCCACATATGTGCTCTCCTCCCACAGAGACTTCTTTGTTTCAATGCCAAATACATTTTGATGATTACACACAGTTTCAGCAGAAGAATATAGGTCTCTTGTTAAGAGTGATAAATCAGAAATGATTTTATAAAGAAATGAAACAATTTCAAGACTGAAAATATAAGAACTACGTGGAAACATTAAAGAAAACCATTCTCCTTATCTAGCAATGTGTCTAGCTAGGTACTGCTTAGCCAAGGCCATGTAACTGGCAATCTGTGCCAATTTCAGTTCTTTACTTGTCATTATGGTTCATCCATCGTTTGTTTAAAGGCAGCTAGTGGATAGAGACTTGGGCCTAGAATCTGGAAGACCTGAATTCAAAACCAATCTCAGAGACTGCCTATGTGATGCTGGGCAAGTCCCTTAACCTCGGTTTGCCTCAGTTTTCTCAACTATGAAGTGAGGATAATAACAGCACCTACCTCCCACAGTTGTTATGAGGAACAAATGAGATATTTGTAAGGCACTTAAGACAATGAAAGCCTGATAAATAGTAGGTACTATATACATGCTTACTTCCTCCCCGATTCAGTTGTAGGATAAACCTGATCTCTCAGTATGGGAGGTAGGTTCCACAAGTCTCATTTTCATTGGCTTCCTGAAGAAAGTTGTTAATTATGATAATGTTATTTTTGGATTTAGTTTATCATTTTCTCAAGGAAAGAGGGAAAAATTTTGATTTTTTTTACTTTTTTTAATTAGATTTTTTATTTTTAGTTTACAACACTCAGTTCTACATGTTCTTGAGTTTCAGATTTTCTTCCCTTCCCTTCCCTCCCCCCTCCTCCCAAGGCAGCATGTAGTCTGATACAGATTCTATATATACCTTCACATTAAACTTATTTATACAACAGTAAAGTTGTAAAGAAGAGTTATGACCAATGGAATGAATCATGAGAGAGAAGAAACAAAACCAAAAAAGAAGAGGAAAAAAAAGAGAGCAAATAGTTTGCCTCAATCTGCATTCAGACTCCATGGTTCTTTCTCTGGATGTAGACAGTTTTTTTCATCATGAAAGTTTTACTTTTTAAAAAGGCATTCAATGTGCAAGTATGAATCATATATGGAACAAGCCTATTCTTATGGAGAAAATGGATTGCTAAGCATAAAAGAATCCAAGCATTCATTATATATTTAATTCATCACTACCAACAGCACAATCACTTGGGAGGATAATATTCAATCCTCATTGGAAGATTAACATTTTTTTTTTCAAGACTACTGTGTTGGTAAACAAAATGGGCTCTTAGCACTCACTTCAACCAAGTGTCCTTGAACAGTTTGGCCTTTGTTTCCTTGATTAGATTTGGCAGTCCTTGGTGACGTCCTTGCCTCAGGGGAGGGCCTAGTTTGCACATGAGTTTGAGTGACATGTTTGGGACATCGGAGGTTTTTAGACCACATGGGTTTAAGTCGCCTCTTTGTGACGATTCTAGGTCACGTGGGTGAGTCTCATGCGTGACCCACCCTTGACCCTGAAAAAGATGTAAAACCAGGGATTGGCTTTCTCTTTTTCGGAGCTCTTACCCACAGCCATGCTGGCGCACGTGACTCTGGCCCAGCCCTTGTTATGAGCTCCCAGGCTGAACCTAGATGTTGGTAACTATGAATTGTATTTGATCTGTCTGTTGATGTTTGTAATTTGTTTGTATTTTGCTCTGAAGTTCAGGGTGCTGGCTTTTTCCCCTGAACTTAGTGAATGGTATTTGTATGCTAGATTAAAGTAAACTTGTCAACCCCTTAACATTGCTTTCTTTACTAAAGCGGATCAAAAGAACCTGGGCTTTGGCAGCGTTCTTGTTGTTGGGCTTGCGTTGGTCTTTCACTCCCACAACAGCTGCTAGCCAGATTGTTGAAACAACTACTAATCCTCATTTATAGTTCACCTCCAATGAAGACAATGTAATTAAATACCTACCAGGACTTACTTCCTGTGACCTCTTTTTCTGGTTTCTGACTGCTTCCTCGTCACCAGCCTAGCAGTCCAACTGCTATTGAAATTGCAAACGCTCTGGCAGCCACTGCCCTTGATGCCAGCTTTTGCCCTTTGTGCCAGCCTTCTCTTGTCACTGCCAACACTGCAGACCTATTGAAAGAAAGGAAGCACAAAGAAAGAGGAAAATGTATCTGGGTTCTTTCTTTCAGCTGCCGCTGATTGAGACACCTTCTCCTTAACAATATGTGGGCGAAATCACCAGGAAATAGAGATAGAAAGGAATTGTTTTTCTTCCACTCATCACATTTTGCCATCCAGAAAGAAGTATCTAGAGAAGAACACGAGCCATCATTTTTGCTTGTTTGTTTTTGTTTTTGTAAGGCAATTGGGGTTAAGTGACTTGCCCAGGGTCACAGAGCAAGTAACTCTTTGAGGCTGGATTTGTATTTTTTTTTAAATCAGATACAGCATCGTATCAGTTGTGTCCTGGAACCAGATCTAACCAACTCAAGAAAGTCAACTTTAAAAAGGGAAGAAGATAAAAAAAATGGGGGGGATGATGGAGGGGAGGGCAGATGGGGGTGGAGGTAATCAAAACAAACACTTTGGAAAGGGGACAGGGTCAAGGGAGAAAATTCAATAAAGCGGGATGGGTTGGGAAGGAGCAAAATGTAGTTAGCCTTTCACAACATGAGTATTGTGGAAGGGTTATACATAATAATACATGTGTGGCCTAGGTTGAATTGCTCAACTTCTTAGGGAGGGTGGGTGGGAAGGGAAGAGGGAAGAGAATTTGAAACTCAAAGTTTTAAAATCAGATGTTCAAAAACAAAAAAACTTTTTGTATGCAACTAAAAAATAAGATACACAGGCAATGGGGTGCAGAAATTTATCTTGCCCTACAAGAAAGGAAGGGAAAAGGGGATGAGAGGGGAGGGGGGTGATAGAGGGGAGGGCTGACTGGGGAACAGGGCAACCAGAATATAAGCCATCTTGGAGTGGGGGGGAGGGTAGAAATGGGGAGAAAATTTGTAATTCAAAATGTTGTGAAAATCAATGCTGAAAACCAAATATGTTAAATAAATAAATTGCATTTAAAAAAAAAATTTCACTGTGAACATTTACAAGTTGAAAGTCAGAAAGCACTACAAATCAATGTTTGACATGAGAAAGTGATAGAAAAATGATGATTTTGCAGATTCAGCTTAAAAGTATGTCATGAATACATGTTTACTCCTATTTATCAGACATTTGCCAGCATAGCTGTGCTCTAACAGAATAGAGAGACTAAATGATGGTCACGATTTCAGAACCAGGACTTGAATCTGAGCCAATAGCATCCAGATTATTTTTTTAAGTGGCCTGGCATTCAAGAGGTACTTAATAAAAGTATTGTTTTCAATTGAGTTATGCTCCACCATGTATTTGAAGCAGTTAGGAGGGAAACAAGTGAAGATTTCTTGTGGTTTTCCTTTTTCCTCACCTTGGGAAACATAAAGCCCTGGTCTAGAAAGCATCTGCTCCTCCCCTTTCTTGGTAGGAGAAGGAAATAAACCAGTACTTCTGGTCTGAGCAAATTGTTATAGAAATACCCCTTAACATTTTGAAACTATAGATTTTATTTGCCTCAAAATATTTAGAAGACTCAGGGCTCACGAGTGACAAAAGAACTCTGACCAATCATTAGAAAGTCCAGCCATGATTCCAAATGACTAATGATGAAACGGGCTGCCCAATCCCTTATAGAGAGAGGGTGGACTCAGAGTGCATATTGAGACTTTTTTTAAAAAGACCAATGAGGGGATTTATTTTGCTTTTACAATTATACATAATTGTAAAGTGGGTGTATTTTTCTGTCTTCCTCAATTGGGGGAGGGGATGTGGGAGAAAGTGGAGGTCAAATGCAGAGAAGACTGAATTTTGTTGATTAAAAAAATAATTTTAATTAATAAGTGACACAAGCCATGAATTTGAGAGATTTCTTTCACCTTTTACTGAAATGTGACAGGTATTCAGCAAGAGGAGTGAACGTTTAAAAAACTAAACTTGGACATTTTCCATTAAATATTGTAATAACATTTCCACAGGATGGAGATGTCCCAGTATGAGAAAAGACCATTTTGAGCTTTTCTGACCACCAGAGGTCAGGGCTCTTTCAATTTTACATTTCAGCTGAAAGGTAGTAAACCTTAGGTAACCTAAGAGATGAACTAAATGCATAAATTAAAATTCTTTTGATTTATAACATTCATGAGAGGAAGAGTCCTGGTTTTATTCATTGTTGTCTATTATTTCTGAGAGAATGTTAAGGTATGAACAAGATGGGGATAGAAACAATGGCCTGAGTAAGAAAACAATGTTCCCTCAAAAATGGAACACTCAAGCTTCTTAAATGGTAGTATACACAAAATAGGCATTGAAGCAAAGGAAAAGCTGGAGGGAAATAATTCGATTGGAATAAAAGTTCAGTCTGACTGTGTGAGCCTGTTTGAAAAAGACACAGTGAGGAGAGCAGCTGGCAGCTTGTGGGTGATTGCAGGGGAAGGGGCAGAGCTTAAGTAAATAATTGCTAGGATCCTATGAATCCAACCAAGGGCAAACAATCAGGCAATTGCAGTTCAGCATATCTAATTTGGAGAATTATTGTTTCAATCCTCTTAAAATAATAGGATAAACAGGATGGAAAATAATCTGTAATATGCATAGGATAACTACACTGGAAAGAGCAAGAAAAAAGAATTATTGTAGGTTTGTGGTACAAAATATCTTTCTGTAGTTGTAAATTTGATTTTTTTTTTTAGTATTTTAACCTCATTCCTCTGTTCCGTTGATAAGCTAACAGTTTAACATCTTCTCCTAAGGGCCAAAGGTAAATATTACTTTTGGAAGGATGCTGGGCATAGCCCTAAGAAAATTTGGGTTGGTTTGGTTCTTCCAAGTTTAGGTAGCTCCCCACAAACATTCCTCTGATTATGGTGACCATGTGTTCTTGAGGGGTATGCCAGTAGAGTGCCATCTCTGGCAAATCCAACCACAGTAGAAAGACTTCCAGGATAGATCTGACAATGGTACCCTAGCTAAATATAGAAAGGACCATTGTCACAAGGTTGGCCAATACTGGATGAATTTTTATGACTATGGTAACTTACAGAAAATTTAGATGACTATGAATTTATAGTTACCTATGGGGTAATGGAAAGAACACTGGGTTAGGAGAAGCCTTGAGTTTTAATATTAGATCCTCCAAGTACTTACAAGTTGTGTGACTATGAACAGTGACTTACCTTCTCCATGTTTCATTTTCTTCAATTCCACTGCAAAATGGAAAAAAAAATAATGCCTGAATTATGTATCTTATAGGTTTGTTGTGAATGTTATGTGAGAAAATATACATTAAGCATTTTTTTTGTATTTTTTAATTTTTTTTTTGGCCGGGGGGGGGAAGGCAGGGCAATTGGGGTTAAGTGACTTGCCCAAGGTCACACAGCTAGTAAGTATGTCAAGTGTCTGAGGCTGGGTTTGAACCCAGGTCCTCCTGACTCCAGGGCTGGTGCTCTACTCACTGTGCCACCTAGCTGCCCCAAAGCTCTTCTCTGACTTCTTTTTTTTTTTTTTTTGGAGGAGAGAAGGTCAGGCAATTGGGGTTAAGTGACTTGCCCAAGGTCACCATTAAGCATTTTTGTAAACCATAAAACATGATATTCACTCCAGCTGAAACTATTAAAATTATTATTATTATTTAACAGAGTTAGGACAGAAGAAGCCATAAAATGTGAAATTAACTTCCGACTGAGCTTAGCTTACCTATTCTTTCTTGTCCCCTGTTCTTTCTCTCTACTAAGACTTTGAATTAAGGGGTCATTGCAAAAAAAAAAAAACACAAACAATAAAACTCCCCTAACACAAAACATTTTTAATAGGCTTATCACAATAACTGAAATCCCATTATTTACCACACAGTTTAATTACAGAATCATAGGTTCTGGAGCTGAAAGGGATCCTAGAGGTTATCTAGTTCAACTCCCTTGTTTTACAAATAATGAAACTGAGGCCCACAGAGAAGTATATTGCCTAAATATAATCAGTATAATAAGTATAATCAGAATTTAAATTTAGGTCATCTTTCTTCAGATCTGTTTGCTCAATATATTATGACAACTAAAACTGTGATCCTGTTAAAAATGTATATATCCTTTAGTGGGTATCACAGCAAGCTACCATTAATAACCATTAAAACTTGATCATGTAGGAGCCTATCTGATAACTCACCTACTAAAAAATGAGGGAAGATTCCCTGAGGCAAGCAAGCAAAGGAACATTAAGTTGGAATGGTAATAAGGGAAGAGATAACATTCTGTAGCATAAAGGGCTATCTATGGAAGGCAAATCTGAGCAGAGCACAGCACTAGGGGCCCTGGACAGCTACAGGGAAGCATAAAAGCATTGGGCACTTTAGGGAGGAACTGCTATTAGGAAGAAAAAGCAGGGGGAGCACATGAAAGACAAACTTGAGCTGCTTCACAATGACCCTAATCTTAGCTACCACCCAATGATGCAACCTTATCCCTAACTTATGTTTTTGCTGTTGTTGTTGTTAAGTCATTTCAGTCATATCTCACTCTTCATGTCTTCATTTGGGGTTTTCATGGCAAAGATAATAGAGTGGTTTGCCCTTTACTTCTCCAGCTGTTTACAGATGAGGAAACTAAGGCAAAGAGGGTTAAGTAATGTGTTCAGGGTCACACAGTAAGTGTCTGAGGCCAAATTTGAACTCAGGAAGAGGAGTTTTGCTGACTCCAGGACCAGGACCTCTATCCACTGGGCCCAAGAATTCAGTCTAGTTGCCTAATTCAGCAACAGTGATAGAGGATATGAATCATTGTATTGTGCAGAGTGGACTACTTTAACTTTCAATGTCAACATTTTACTCCTGTACAGGGTCTATCTAGGTTCGAGTTGCGAGTCCCACAAACTAAAAGAGGTAGACATACCTGAATTTAGAAGCAGAAAACCTGGCCTTCCCTACCAGTTCTACCATTTATTAGCTATGTGACCTTGAGAAAGTCACTTGACTTTCTTCAACTTTAGCTTTGTAATAGTCGTTGTATTATCAATCTCTCAGGGTTTTTGTGAGGACTCAATAAGAAGATGCGGTAATAATAGTTAGCATCTTAAAGCTGTCAAGGTTGTCTTCACTCTATGCATTTTCTTTGGCCATCCTGCATCCTACGAATTCTCTTCTACTTTGTCTCTATTTACTTGCTTCAAATATCACTTTCTACATGGAGTTTTTCCCCGTCCTCCTTAATGTCACTACTTTCCCTCTGAGATTATTGCCAGTTCATCTTGTATGCATCTTCTTTGTGCATTATTGTTTGCATACTGTCTATCATTAGATTATGAACTCTTTGAGGGCAGGGTTTTTCTTTGCCCTTCTTTATATTCTTAGCATCTAGCAGAGTGCTAGCACATAGTCAACAAGTCGAGTCACCGAGCATTTATTTATGCCAGGTACCATGCTAAATGTTGGTAATAAAAATAAAAGCAAAAAGAAAAACAAGAATTTGTTAAGCACTTACAATGTGCCAGACACTGTTCTAAATGTTTTACAAGTGCTATCTCATTTTATCTTCAATACAGCTGTGAAGGGTAGGTACTCTTCTTATCTCCATTGAGGTAGAAAGCAGGTAAGTGACTTGTCAAGGGTCACAGAGCTATTAAGTGAGAGAGGCTGGATGTGAACTCAGGATGTCCCGACTCCAGGTCCAATGCTCTGGTACCCTCTGCCACCCAACTATGTATTCTCAAGGAACTTGCAAATAAAGGAAGCTGAGAAGGAAGTGGATGTGGCAGGAGAGGGTTTTAGGAAGGATGCGATGAATGCATCCAGTCATTATAGAGGAAATCCAGAGTCAGTAAGAGAGCTTGGAGATGAATGAAGACCTGGCTGGCCTGGGTGCCCCAATTAGAAGGAAGAACCAGACAATTAAAGGAAGAGAATGAAGCTTAAGAGGATGCCCCCAAGATGAGAAATCAAGGTTTCAGTGAGCTTCTGGACCCTTCCTGCTTTTAATGCTAGGCAAGAGCTGGGTTGAGGTCTTATCTCAATGTCTCAGGCTCTTTCTCTAAGGATCCTGCTTGACTTTTCTAAAATGTCCAGATACTACTCCCTCCCAAACTGGGTTTAGGCAGCTAAGCATAAGTTTGGGGAAAGCTTGGACGGGGAGTGCTGGAATAGGCTGCCCAGAAATCCCAAAATCACACTCCTGGAATCCTGGGTTTTGGTTTTATTCCTTTGCTTTCTATTTCAAAATTTCTATAGGAATCTGGGGAATTACTCTGTGAATTGCTGGGTTTAGTAGAGGAGTCTCAAGAAGATTCTTTCTATTGGCCAGCAGAATAGTTTATCTCTATACTCTATAAAATGTTTAAAGTGGAAATGGGATTCTCTTGGTCCCTAGTACTAGGAGGCTTCCGTCTTCCCACAATCCCTCAGCGCAGTCAATAGACTGCCAAGAATCTACTTCTCTACTCCTTAGCTCTAGAAGCCCAATGGACTGTGAAGATTAAATGAATGAATATACATGAAAGAATATTGAAAAGTATGAAGCAGTGTCTACCAATGTTGAAAGAAATATCCTCTCCAATGTCTAGGTTCAAATCTTAGACTGTTTGATACATTAAATCAGTTTCTGATTGTCATCGTTCCTATCTCTACAATGTCTCTTTCATTCATCCCTGAGTTCAAGTCCAGCCTCAGAAGCCCTCTGGCTATGTGACCCTATGTAAGTCACTTAATTTTTTGTTTGCCTCAGTTTCCTCATCTGTAAAATGTAAGTAATAATAGCACCTACCTCTCAGAATTGTTGTGAGGATAAAAGGACATGATGGTAATTATAAACTGCTTTGAAAACTATATAAAAGCTAGCTGTGTGTGTATTGTTTGTCCCTCCTTCTCAAAGAGGACCATGACATCAGGACTTGCGATAGAATTTTATTTGAGTGAGGGAGGGGCTGTTGCCAAGTCACCAGCCTCACTTTCCCCTGCAGAGCCATCTAGGTCCAGTGGCCAGACACAGATCAGGACAACTGGTGATGGCCCAAGAAGCAGTAGGAGACCTTGGCCTTTTTAAGCTAAGGTTGAGTTTTCATTTTGAGTGAGGCAACTTCCATTCGGTGATTAGGCCTGTTTAGAAGTGAGTCAAAGGATGTCTTCTTCAATAATAATAATAATAACAATAATAAATAAATTCAACTGGGAGGGGAAGACCCTCAAGGTTGCTGGCAGAAAGAGAAACAATTACTATTTGCATTCTCTCTGAGCTATCAGGGCCCAAAAATAGCCATTATGTAAATGCTAGCTATTATACATCCATATTCCTAGTACCTGTCTCGCATAGAGACTGCTTTTTGAATGAATGAAGAAATATTTGTTTAACATACACATGAACAAATTAAAGGGTGAGGCATTACTAGTATTGTTACAAAGCTGCCTTGCGTACTGAGAAGTTAACTAATTTGCACTTGCTCAGCATTACACAGAAAGCGTGTCAAAGGTAGTACTCCAGCCTAGCTATTCTTGGCTGCCAGGGGACTCTCCAGGTGATAACCATGATGCCTCGCTTGCATTCATAGAAGAAATTCCACATAATGATGAAATTACAGATCCAGGACTAATCTTAATGATAATAATAATAATAATTTTTATTAATATGGTACACTATGAGATGTTTGCCGCTCCCCTGAAATCCATTAAAATCATTCACTGCATTAACCCCTAGCATGTAGAAACCTATAGAATTGGATATAAATGTATATGAATCAGGAGCAATTTGCATGGGTGTTTATTTTATAGCGTTAGTGATCATAAATTATTGGTATGTGCACAGAATGGTTAGGTAAAAGCTTGTAGAGTTGTTAGATTTAAATGGTGTTAAGGTTCTTTAGAAACGACTCTACCTTCTCACGGACTGTAGGAACATCATGGAAGACCTGGCTTTGATCTAAACATTAGCCATTGTCCTTGCGATTTAAAAGTTTATTGCTGCCCATAAAAATCTTCCCTGTTGCTCCCAGAGAAGATCATAGACTATAAAAATCTAGAAAAGCTTTGCCCCAGGGTCTCTGTTGGTTTCAGTTAAGTGTCTCATGTGGCCAGCCACATCACTTCCTTTTCCACAACCACTTCATACTTCCTCACCTGGTGTATCTATAATCAGTTGCCAAATGGCACCAGCCATGTTTTACCTTACTTCCCAGCTATCTTCTGGCTAGCCGGCTAGCCCTGTAACACACACACACACACACACACACACACACACACACACACACACACACCTGCCTCCTTCTTCAGTTCTTCAATTCCAATTCTAAAACCAAAATCAAGTACAGCCCTTTGACTGAATCCAAACTTCACAGAACAAATCCTTTGGATTCAGTTTGGATTCAGTCAAAGGGCCGCATGTGAGGGCCTAAAGGGCCACATGTGGCCTTGAAGCCACAGGTTCCCCACTCCTGGACTCTATTGGAATATAAGTACTTTGATGACAAGTACAATTTCATTTCTGAATTTTTATCCCCAACACCTAGTACAGCACCTGGAATATAGTAAGTGTTTAATAAATGTTCTTCATTCAGTCATTCATTTAGTCAGTCAATATCTAGTCCAGATCCTTTATTTTACAAATGAAGCTCATGAGGGTAAATTCTAAATCATGAAATTCATGTGAGTCACAAAGCTGGTAACTGCAGCCAAGTCTTTGACTTCAAATTCAGTACTTATTCCCATGTACTGTTGTATCAACAAAGGCTCCAAAGCAGAAATGTAGAACATGTTCTGGAAAGACTGAACAGTCCAGTTTACCTGGACTATTTTCTGTCTCTCTCTGTCTCTGTCTCTCTCTGTCCATGTCTGTCTCTGTCTCTCTATGTCTATCTCTGTCTCTCCTTTTTAAGACCTCATCCTTCTTAACTTATCTGCTGTATCTTATATTGTTGACCATTCTCTTTTCCTAGTTATTCTCTCCTCTCTGGCCTTTCATGACCTTAGTCTCTCCTGGTTCTCCTCTAGACAGTTTCATATACCCTATATGTGGATATTCCCTAGGCTCCTCCCTATGGTATTCATCCTTCTCTATATAAACTTTCTCTGTGACTTTGTCAGCTTCCAAGTATTTAATTATCATGGCTATGCAGATGATTTCAAGATCTATATATCCAGACCCAGTGTCTCTACTGAACTTTAATTCCATATCACCAGTTACTTATCAGATATTTCAAACTAGATGTCCAAGAGATTTTTCAAATTCCACATGACCAATACAGAACTCATTATCTTTTCTCCAGTATGGACTCTTCATCAAATCTTTCCAATTCCTGTCCAAAGTACCAACATTCTTCCAGTATCCCAGGTTCATAGATCTGGCATTATCCTCCACTCTTCATACTTCCTCACCCCGTGTATCTAATCAGTTGCCAAATCTTATCATTTTTACTTCTACATCTCCTCTATTTGACACCTTCTCTCCACTCAATCAGCTACCACCCTAGATCAAGCCCTCATTACCTCTCACTTAACTGTTTCCCTGCCTCATTTCTCTCCACTTCAGTCCATTCACCACACTTGGTTTTCCTTAAGCCTTGATCTGACCACTTCACTGTCCGACTCAAATTTCAGAGGGTTCCTTTTGCCTTTATAATCAAATATAAACTTTTCTAATTGACTTTAGAAGTCCTTCATAACCTAATCTCAACCTAATTTTCCATTTTTGTTGTAAATCACTGTCTTCCTGCCCCCCCCCCCCATGCCTCTCACTCTTTAAAGTCATACTGACCATATCTCTTTCCTTCATAGGTCCACCACCAAGCATTTTTAATGTATGTCTCCCACATTTGGAATACACTCCTTTATCACTTCCTTCTTATAGAATCCCCTATTCTTTCAAGGTGTAACCCAAGTACCATCCTCTACATGAAGCTTTTCTGGACCCCCTCAACTGCTAATGGCTTTCTCAAACTACCTAGTATGTAACTGTATTTATTTGGATTGTATATACTTATATATAACCTTGGTGTCTCCTTCAATAGAATTTAAGCTCATTGTGAGTAGGAATTTTTCATTGATTGTATTTTTGTTCTCAAGACCTATCATAGTTATTGGCACATAATAGGAACTTAATAAATACTTATTAATTGATTGATTTAGTATAAAGCAAATGAAAGTAAGGAACTGAAATAAAGTTGAAAGGATAAGTTAAAATCAGATTGTAGAAGGATTTCAATGCCAAACTAATTAATAGGACTTTTTTTGGAAGACAGAAGGATCCATTGAAGCATTTTGTGCCATAGGATGGTGTGATCAAGAGTTGGACATTGGGATTATTCATCTGGAGGAAGTAGGAAGCAGTGACACTGTTCAAGTTCAAATCAAAGCAGAGACAGTACTGTGCCAAATCATCAGAAGATTTAGTGGACACTATTGGCAGAGAAAGAAAGATGCTGAATAAATTCCACAAACTCTTGTTTGAAGAGAATATGTACAGACACTGAAGGAAGATAATAATCTTTCCACAGGCTTTAAAGGGATATTGGACCCAGCATATCATCAGAACAATGTCACCTTGAAAATAGAGCTTTTTAGACTTTCAATGTCAATATCTTGGACCGTGTACATCCATTTCTTTTCAATCACGGAGGGAGGGAGTATTACCATGACTCTCTCCATGATAAGACATATTTCTGTCATGCTTTAAAGTTTATGAAAAACCTTCTGCATAATATTTACAACGAACTCACAAGTATTATCTGTTCCATTTTACGGCTAAGGAAACTGAAACTTCTATAACTTAAAGCATTAACCTAGAGTGGAACCTGCAGCCTCAAGGCCACATGTGGCCTTCTAGGTCCTCAAGTGCAGCCCTTTGACTGAATCCAAACTTTGCAGAACAAATCCCCTTAGTAAAAGGATTTGTTCTATAAAACTTGGATTCAGTCAAAAGGCTGCACCCAAGGACCTAGAAGGCCACATGTGCCCTCAAAGCTGCAGGTTCCCCTCCAATCCCCACCCCATCCCAGCCTAGAGTCACAAAGTTAGTGAGTATAGGAGCCAGGACTCATAACCAGGTTTTCTGACTCTAAACCCAGTGAATGCTTTTACCCTGAAGACACCTCACTTTTCTATTAGAATAAGACAGTACTTGAGAATAAAACATAAGATAAGCTGTTCTTTGAACTTTTTTAATTCCTTCCTCAGTGTGCCTAAAGAGGAGTTAATATTGAAAGTCACACTTGACAAGGTTAGGAAGGATGGACTTTTAACCAAGCCTTTGTTATAAAAGATATTTTCACAGGCCATTGAGTTCCACAGGCCATCAGAGTAAATTACTACCTAGTCCAGGCACTTGGCTCACTTGATCATTATTCTGTCCTCTATAAAGAATTAATACAGACAAAATATACTTTACCTTATTGCTAAGGACGACAACAGACTGGGGTTAACATTAGAGAGAATTACTGATCATAATAAATTATCAACACTGGTCAATACATATTTATATTTAGCTGAAGGAGGGCATGGGACATTTTAATAATTTGACTGATGGACAGTATGCTACGGGAATAGCAACAGTACTTAAAGGTTTGCGAATTACTTTACATATATTATCTGGTTTTGACATCTAGGTGACACAGTGCATAGAGTACCAGGCCTGGAGTCAAAAGAACCTGGGTTCAAATCTTGCCCAAGACACTTAGTAGACATGTGACCCTGGGCAAGTCATTTAACCCTCTGCCTCATATTCTTGCCCAGAAAACCCCAAATAGGGTCATGAAGAGTCAAATGGAAGTACAAAGAACTGAACAAGATCTGGTTTGAGCAGTGAGGTGGTATGGTAGATTGAATGCTGGGCCTGGAGTCAGGAAGACTTATCTTCCTCAGTTCAAATCTAGTCTAAGATACTTACTAGATATGTGACCCTGGTCAAGTCACTTAACTCTGTTTACCTCATTTCTTCATTTGTGAAAATGAACTGGAGAAGGAAAGAGGAAACCACTGCAGTATCTTTGCCAAGAAAACCACAAATGGGGTCACAAAGAATCAAACAGAACTGGAACAACTGAACAATAACTATCTGGATGGGTCTAAATAATAAGCCTGTGAAATAGATGCTATTATTCTCCTTTTTTTTTTTTTACAAATGATGAAACTGAGAACAAAGAAAATTAAATGTCTTGTATGAGGTCATATAGCTAGAGTCTGAGGCAAGATTTGAGCTCCAACTTTTTCTACTTTGAAGTCCAGTACTCTACTATTCCAGTTGGAATAGAGACTTGATACTAGTACGACGTGGATTCAATTACCACCTCTTAGACATATGGACCACGTCACAGTAGGCAAATCACTGAAACTGTCAACTCTGAGTTTCAGGAAAAGTGCCTACCTGCATTGGTAAGCGGAGTTTCTTCATCTGGAAGTTCCAGATACCAATGAAATCAGAGGTTAAACCATTTTTCCTGACTGGTGCTGTGCTCTTCTCCTTTCTGCTCTTTCCTCCTCCTCTCTGGACTGTGGTTTCTGAATGCAGCTCAACTTCCACCTCCAGTAGGATGCTGAATCAGGACCTACCCTCTGCCAGGCTATCTTTCCTAACTCTATGCACGGCAATGTAAAATTTCCTAGGGCCTTGTATCACCACATTACTTGAAGATTAGAATGACAAATTAAAAAAAAATCCAAACAAAAAAGTTAATGAAGAAAAAAAAATCTTTGATTCAGTACATAGCTATGATTCCTTATGTTTTAGAAACTCCAGGTACGGAAAGTTTCTCTACCCATCCAGATAAACATTTAGCATTTTACAGTTTCTGGAGGTATGGAGAAATGAAACAATTTGCCAGTGTTCACTCAGGTAGAATGGATGACAGGCAGAACTTGAATCCGGGTATTTCTAGCTTTAAGCTCAATTCTCTTTTCAATTAAGCTAACCTGACTGAAAACAATAATGTTTTAAAAATATCATTCCCAGTTATTAGAAAGCAACATAGCTTATTTTCTCCATGGATTGGGGGGAATTGTTAACTGCTTCACTTCCATTAAAATTTTCCAGAAGGCCGTGCCCAGGGATGTGAAGTAGAAAAGATAACAAGCTAATTTTCATGTATTTAAGTTGGCTCTTCTCAGAAAGAAATTACATATTGTGGATTGGTCCAATTGTACATAACAGCTACAAAAACAATAATAATAAAAACTTTCATTTATAAAACACGTTAAGTTACCCAAAGTGCTTTTTACACATATTATCATTTGAACCACACAGAAATCCTCTTATATAGGTATTATAGGTATTTTAGGTATATTATAACCCTCATTTTGCAGGTGAATAAAGCAAGGTTCAGACTTCTCGAGTGACTTCACCAAGGGCATGCAATTAATATTTGAAGTGGGATTTTAACTTTTGACCTCAAGGCTTCCATTACATCATGCTGCCTATCACCAAATATTCATGATATGTTTTTTTGATAGGCCTTTATGTACATGTGTGTGTTTATGTGTGTATATATGCATGTGTGTATATATACATAATTTTATTTAGATATTATGTATTTGATATGCCTTAAAATATTAACTACAACAATACCAAGTCATATTTTTGCATTTAAACATCAAAGGTACTACTAAAAAAAGCAAATGTTATCTTAGCAGGGATAACACTTAAGCCATTATCTAAAGTAAAATAGCTTAATAGATTAGCTAGGAATCCCCTGAGACCCTGTAATGAAAAGATTACAGGAGAGTGAAACTTTGATGGAAGGTTAAAATATGGATTATAGGTAATGGATAAGAACAAGATTGAGAGGACTATTATAATAGCAGTGCCCTTGGAAAATAAAGACAGCTCTGTTTTATTTTGTGTTTTACAGTTTACAAAGCATTTTCTTTACAACAGCCTGTGAAAGATGTACAAGTATTATTTATGTAGATATGGAAAGCGAGGCTCAGAAAAATGAAAAGATTTATACCCACATACATATCTAAGCACATCTATATATGAACAGGATATATATGCACATATGAGCAAATTTCTTTGTAAATATTTATATAACTATATGCATTTATATTTCTATGTATGTACTCAGATGTCTATCTATCTACCATTTTCATTTGTACATTTCTTTCTATGACAAATTGCTATCATGGAGGTTTTGGTTACGGATTTTTTCACAGAAATGCAGACTCAGATTAGGAAGAGATCTCATAGGTGATCTAAGCCTATCCATATCTTAATAAGAATCCCCTCTACAATACCGCACGTAATGCTTCTAGTAATGAGAAACTCACTATCAACCAGAACAGTCCATTCCACTTTTGAAAAGTGCTAATTTTAAAGTGGCTTTTACTAACCTTTAATCAGTCTCCTTCCACCTTTTGTTCCGAGCTTCCTAGTGCAATTTTACAAGACAAGAAGAACGTTTGTGTCTTCATACAATGTATCACTTCTCTTGGCCTATCACCTTTAATAGATTGCATGCTCTCTGAAGGTAAGTGCCTTCGCTTCCCCTCATTCCTTCTGCTGAAGTCGCTCATTCTTCCCCCCATATCCCTCTTATGTCTTCCTCAGTATCTCTCATTGGCAGAGCAGCAGTAATAATCCTTTAAAAGTGAGTGGCTGGATTGTCAGAGGGATAGTAGAAATGTCTGTAGTGGGACTAGTGTTTTCTTCTCTGACAGTATAAGTAAGACTAAGGGAAAGAATTCTTACGTGAAGGAAATGACTATGGAAAGGAAGAGTTGTGGTGGTGGGGAAGGCAGGAAGTTAGGTAGCACAGTGGATAGAGTGCTGGGCCTGAAGTCAGGACAAACTGAGTTCAAATCCATCCTAGACACTTATGAGCATTGTGACCCTAGGCAAGTCATTTAACCCTGTTTGTCTCAGTTTCCTCATCTGTAAAATGAGCTGGAGAAGGAAATGGCAAATCACTCTAGTATCTTTGCCAAGAAAAACCCCCAAAGGGGTCACAAATTATTGAACACAACTGAAAATGACCCAACAGCAATAAGGAAGAATAGGAGCACTTTGGGAGAGACAGTTTTTGATATAGCATTCCATATCAAACTCCAAAGAAAAAAGGCCTAATCTAATCCAGCTATCAGTTAACAAAAGGTTTACTTGACCATAGCAGAGGAAAAGTATAGTTGTCCAGAATAACACACCGATTCAGTTGCATATAGCTTTTGAAAGGGAGAGGCAAAGCTTAGGATTGATGGTCTTATAATTGGTCCCTTTTTCACAAATAAATATTTCATTTTTTCCCAATTGCATTTAGAAAGGTTTTTACTTTTTAAAAAAATTTTGAGTTCCAAATTCTTTCCCTTCTTCACCTCCCCCTTCATTGAGAAAGCAAACAATTTGATATAAGATATATGTGTACTGTCATGAAAAACATTCCATGTTATTCATGCTGTGAAAGAAGACATGGAGCAAGACAAGCAAAAATTAAAAAAAAAACTCTAGAAAAAGAAAGGACAAAAAAGGATGCTTCTATCTGCATTCAGACTCCATAAGTTCTTTCTCTGGAAGTGGATAGCATTTTTCATCATAACTCCTTCAGAATTGTCTTGGAGCACTGTATTGCTAATAATAGTTAAGTCATTCACAGTTAATCATGATACAATGTTGCTATTACTGTGTACTATATTCTTCTGGTTCTGACAGCCATGATAACTGTGAAGGTGAATGGGATGAACTCATTTATAAAATAGAAGATGATATCAACATGGATTAGAAAACAGAATTCAACAATATGTTGTTTATAAGAAACATACTTGAAACAGAAAGATGCACACAGAGTTAAAATAATGGACTGGAGCACAAGCCTTTCAGCTGAAGTAGAAAAAGTCAGGATTAGCAATCACAGTGTCAGACAAAGCAAAAGGAAAATCTAATTAAAAGATGTTGACAGGAAAGTTGCATTTTGCTAAAAGGTATTATGCACAATGAAATAATAACAATATTAAATATGTGTGTTATATTTATGTGTCTACATATATGCTTATATATATACAAATGATGTAGTATAAAGATTCTTAAAGGAAAAAGTTGAAAGACTTAAGGAAAAAATGGATACTAAAACTATATTAGCAGAAGGCCTCAATTTACCACCACCCTCCAGTTCTAGACAAATCTTATGTTTACAAAAGAAGAAATAAGCAAAGGACAATAATAGAATTTTAGAAAAATTGGATATAATAGACCCCTGAAGAATATTGAATGTGAACATGAAGTATATCTATTTCTTAGCAGAGCATGACACTTTCACAAAAACTGTCCAAATGTTAAGGCTTAAAAACACAAACAAATACAAAAAAGGAGAAATATTAAATACATATTTCATAGACCATAATGTAATAAAATTATGCTCAATAGTCATTGACATAAGTATTAAAATAATTATAAACCAAATAATTTAATCTTTGAAATTGGTGGCTCAAATAATAAAAAAGAGAAAGAATAAATCTTAGAAATGATCAACAATTTCATATGATGATGATGATGAGACCATATACCAGAATCTGTGGAATACAGCAAGGGCAAATTTATATCTCTAAACATTTTGAATAATAAAAGAGAGGGGGGAAAAGATGAATAAATTGAGCATACAACAACAACAACAAATCAAGCTAGAAAAGCAACAAATAAAAAAAAAATTAAAAAAACAAACACCAAAATAAAAATCCTGAAAAATCAATGAAGCAATAAACAAAATTCAAAGCTTTAAAAAAATTGGACTAACAAATGAAACTAGGAGTTTTTAAATAGCAAAGATTTTATTTTAAAAGAAACCAAATTATTATTATCAAAATAAAAAACTCAATTCACTAGCAATAAAGAAGAAAAAAGCAAATATTAGGATGTGTTTTCTCCACTCTATGCCAATTAAATTGGTTATCTACATGAAATGGATAAATATTTAAGAAAAATATAATTTTCCCAAATTAACAAACTAGGAAGTAGAATGTATAATAACCCTTCCTTAGAAAAAGAAATTGAACAAACTATAAATATACTGCCAAAAGGGGGATGGAAATCCCTAGGATAAGATGTATTTACAATTAAATTCTACTAGATATTTAAAGGAAAATTAATTCTAATCATAAACTATTTTAAAAAGGCAAAGGAGAGGTCCTCCCAAGTGCCTTCTATGATAGAAATATAGTCTTGATACCTAAACCAAAGAGTGATAGCAGAGAATTTATACTGTAGACCAATATCCCTAATAAATTTTATCAAGGATACTACAAAAATATGTCACAAAATCATAAACTATTACCGGAATGGATTTATACTGGGAATGCAGGGCTGCTTAAAAACAGTAGAAAACCTAGGAATGAATGTTTTTTTTTTCCCTTAAAATGGCAAGTAGTATTTGTCTAAAACCAAGACCTAGCATTATATGTAATGGGGATAAACTAGAAGCGAAGATGTATATTATCACCATTACTTTTGAATATTTTACTAAAAGTGCTAGTTATAGCAATAAAACAAGAAAAAGTAAATGGAAAGAATAAGCATAGGCAATGAGGAAAGAAAACTATTTCTTCTTGCAGATATGATGGTTTATTTAGAGAACCCTAGAGTCAACTAAAAATCTAATCAAAACAATTAACAACTTCAGCAAAGTTGCAGGACATAAACCCACAGAAATTATCAGCATTTCTGTTTATTACCAACAAAATTCAGCAGGAAAAGATAGAGAAATTCCATTTAAAACAACCATTTTAAAACCCCAAGAATAAAATACTTAGTAGTCTACCTTCCAAGATACACACATGAACTGTATGAACATAATTACAAAAAAGACAATTAGGTTGTACAGTGGATAGAGCACGGATCCTGGAGTCAGAAAGATCTGAGTTCAAAAATGACTTCAGATATTTACTAGCTATGTGACCTTGGGTGAGTCATTTTGCTTGCCTCAAGTCTCTCAACTGGAAAATATGGATAATAACAGCACCTCCCTTTCAAGATTATTGTATCAAAAAAAAATTGTAAAGCACTTTGCATTGTGCCTGGCATAGAATAGGTGTTAAATAAATGTTTATTCTCTCCCTTCCACTCCTCACATAAAGTCATATCTAAATAAAAGGAGGAATATTAATTGCTTATGGGTAAGGTGAGCTAACATAAATATAAAGAAAATGCAACATTACCCAAATTAATTAATTTATTCTATTCCATATCATTTGACAATATTATTTTGTAGAGCTAGAAAAAATTATAACTAAAGTAACATTATTACTAGAGTAACAAAAGTATCAGAATATCCAGGGGACTAACGGAAAAAAAATTGAAGGAAGGAATGGGGCCTAGCAGTACCAGAATTCTAAACTATCCTTCAAAACTGTAATCATCAAAATATTTTGGTGTGGAAAAAGAATTGGAGACAGATTAGGTACACAGTATGTAAAGGGAAATAAACACAGTAAACTAGTGCTTCATAAACCCAATGATCCTAATTATTTAGACAAGAGCTCACTATTTAATAAAAACTGTTGGGAAAACTGGAATGTAGTCAGGCAGAAAATACGTCAAAATCAATCTCTGAAATCATATATCAAGATAAGCTCAATTTTTTTAGCAATTTGGAAAAACTCTGAATGGTGATACTGTGACTAGATCTAGACTCTAAAGAGATCAAAGGAAGAAGAAGACATCATATATAGAAAAAAAATTATAATACCTCTTTTTGTGGTGGCAGAGAATGGGAATCCAAAGAAACATCTACCATCTGGGGAATGGTTGAACAAGTTATATAGGGTGTTCCTAAAGTCTGGACATGGGCAAAAATGCATATTTTCAAGAAATGAAATGAATGAAATTTTCAATCACATTTTATTTAATTGGAATATTAATAAATAACATCTTCAATATGATTTCCGTCACTTGTGATGCAAAGGTTGATGTGCTTTGTGAGATTCATGTGAACTCAATGCATCAATTCCACATTGTCATCAATTTTCCTACATGTCCAGACTTTAGGAACACCCTGTAGTATATGAATGTGATGGAATACGGTGCTATAAACAGTGCTGAAGAGGATGGTTTCAGAAAGACCTCCAAAGACTTGATTGAAATGATGCAAAATGAAGTGGGCAGAAGCAGGAGAGATAAATATGCAATAACAACAGTATTGTAATAATGATTAACTTTGAAAGACTTTGAGGTTCTGATCAATATAATGACCAAGCACAATTGCAGAGCCTTTATGATGAAACAGACTATTCACCTTTAGATAGAAAGATTATACTCTGAGATTACAGATTGAAGGAGGCTTTCTTCCTTTTCTTTTACTTTTTTCTTTCCTTTTATGTTTTGGACATGGCTTATGAAAATTTGTCTTCTATGAATCTACAGGTTTTTAACAATTTTTTGTTTTTCTTGCCTTCTTAAGGAGTGAAAGAAGAAGAAGGGAAACAAAAGAATTCAAAACTGAGAAAAATTGAATTTTTAAAAATAAAAGTAATCAAAACACCCCAAAAACAACAACTTAAGAATCATTTGACTACCTGAACACCATGCCAAAACAATGAGTTTAGATATCATATTTCAAGGAACACAAAAGAAAACTCCTCAGATCTTTTGTAACTAGAGAGGACAGTAGAAATAGAAAAGAATCACAAGCCACTCCCTGAAGGAAATCTTCAGATATAAATTCCCAGAGCTATTTTAGCCAAATTTCAGAGGTTCCAGGTGAAAGAAAAAAAATACTTTAGACAGCCAGTAACAAAGAACTTAAGTACTAAAAAATCACAGCCAGCATTAGACATGATTTAAAATCCACCACAGTATAGATGATGTCCAAGCATTTCTGATGACAAAACCAGAGATGCAAAGGAAATCCGAAGTTCAAACCCAAGAATTAAATGAAATAAAACAGTAAAGATGAATAAAAAATTATAAAGAACTGAAAAAGTTCAAACTGCTTACATTCAAATACAAGATGCTGTAAGTGTTTCTTTTGAACCTAATCATCATCTGGGGTCAAAGAAGAAGTCTAATTAGACCAGGCCTGGAATTAGTTCTCTTATGTCTTAGTCTAAAGAGAAGACTAGAAAAAGATGAGAAGAGGAATATACTGGATGGCAGGAAAGAATGATTACAGAAAATTATCTCACATAATCAGGATACACAAGTAGACACTTATACAACTAAAAAGGAGACAATGAGAGGGAACGGCTGACAACTGAATCTCACTCTCAACTAAACTGGTCAAAAATAAAAGGGGGGCATGGAGCCAAGATGGCAGCTGGAAAGCAGGAACTTGCTTAAGCTTTCCCCCAAATCCCTCCAAACAGCTGTAAAAAAATGGCTCTGAACAAATTCAAGAGCTGCAGAAACCATGAAATAGCAGAGGGAAGAAGGTCTCCAGCCCAGGATGACCTGGATGGTCTTTGGGAAGGGTCTATTGCACAGTGCTGGGAGCAGAGCACAGCACAGTGTGGGCCATGCCAGGACAGACCAGATCAGGAGTCAACCAGAGCAGGCCTTAGGGCCATGAATCATTGAACTGTGGCAGTTACCAGACTTCACAGCCCATAAACACCAAAGACCATGGAGAAGGTTAGGGGGTAAACTGCTAGATCGGGATAGAGAACAGTCTGGCCACAAGCCCTGGGGTGGTAGAGATGGTGTGGAGGTGGAACTCCAGTGTCAGCTGCTTCCTGAGTCCTTAGCTCATACAGTGGGAGGAATCAAATGGCAGACCAGAGTGGGAGTGCAGGGCTTGCTTGGCCCTATTTGGATCTGGGTCGCAATCCTGATTGGCAGTTCTTGGGGGAGGAGGAACACTGGTGTGGCAGACCTTGTGGTGACAGTAGAGTAGAAGTAGCTCTGAAAACAGAAGCACAGCCCCTAAAGTTTGGGACAAAGCACTCTCTACTCTACAAGCAGTCATACCCTGACAAAAAGCTCAAAGGTCAAGCAATTGACTAGGAACATGGTCAGGCAGCGAAAACAGACACAGATTCAGACTCAGACTCAAACTCAGACTCAGACTCTAAAATCTTTTTTTGGTGACAAAGAAGATCAAAAAATACAGCCAGAAGATGTCAACAAAGTCAAAGAGCCTACATAAAAAGCCTCCAAGAAAAATATGAATTGGTCTCAGGCCATGGAAGAGCTCAAAAAGGATTTGAAAAAGCAAGTAAGAGAAGTAGAGGAAAAATTGGGAAGAGAAATGAGAACGATGCAAGAAAACCATGAAAAACAAGTCAATGACTTGGTAAAGGAGACTCAAAAAAATACTGAAGAAAATAACACCTTAAAAAATAGACTAACCGAAAAGGCAAAAGAGCTCCAAAAGAAGAATGCCTTGAAAGGCAGAGTTATCCAAATGGAAAAAGGAGGTCCAAAACATCACTGAAGAAAACACTACCTTAAAAATTAGATTGGAGCAAGTGGAAGCTAGTGACTTTATGAGAAATCAGGATATTATGAAACAGAACCAAAGGAATGAAAAAGTGGAAGACAATGTGAAATATCCCATTGGAAAAACCACTGGTAGGGCAAAAACTGGGCATAGACCAATATCTTACACCATATACCAAAATAAAGTCAAAATGGGTTCATGATTTAGGAGTAAAAGTTGATACTCTAAGTAATTTGGGAAAGCAAGGAATAGTTTACTTATCAGATTTGTGGAAAAGTAAAGAATTCATGACCCAACAAGAGATAGAGAGCATTACAAAATGCAAAATGGATAATTTTGATTATGTCAAATTGAAATGTTTTTGTACAAAAAAAGCCAATGCAACAAGAATTAGGAGGGAAGCAGAAATTTGGGAGAAAATCTTTGCAACTAGTATCTCTGATAAAGGCCTCATCTCTAAAATATACAGGGAGCTGAGCCAAATATATAGGAATACGAGCCATTCCCCAATTGAGAAATGGTCAAAGGATATGAACAGGCAGTTTTCAGAGGAAGAAATTAAAGCTATCTACAGGCATATGGAAAAATGCTCTGGATCACTACTGATTACAGAAATGCAAATCAAAACAACTCTTAGATACCACATCTCTCCTGTCAGATTGGCTAAAATAACAAAACAGGAAAATGATAAATGCTGGAAAGGATGTGGGGAAATTGGAATATCGTTGCATTGCTGGTGGAGTTGTGAGCTGATCCAGCCATTTTGGAGAGCAGTTTGGAACTATGCCCAAAGGGCTATAGAAATGTTCATACCCTTTGACCCAGCAATACAACTTCTAGGGTTGTATCCCAAAGAAATCACACAAGCGGGAAAAGGACCCATATGTACAAAAATATTTATAGCAGCTCTCTTTGTGGTAGCCAAGAATTGGAAATCAAAGGGATGCCCATCAATTGGGGAATGGCTGAACAAGCTGTGGTATATGAAGGTGATGGAATACTATTGTGCCATAAGAAATGGGGATGATGCAGACTTCATAACAACCTGGAAAAACCTACACGACATAATGCTGAGTGAGCGGAGCGGAGCCAGGAGAACGTTGTGCACAGCCACAGATATATGGATTCCATGAGGACCAACCCTGACATACTGCGCTTTTCTCAGCAACCTAAGGGGTAAGGACAACTCCAGGGGACTCATGATGGAGAATGCTATCTTCATCAGGACAAAGAACTGCGAAGTTTGAATACAGACTGAGGCACACTACATGCTCGCCTTTTTTGCTTCTCTTTTGTTTTTGTTTTTGGGTTTGTTTTTTTTTTTTTTGGTTCTGTTTCTTCTTTCTCATGATTCATTCCATTGGTCAAAATTCTTCTCCACGACTTGACTAGTGCATAAATTAATTCAATGCAAAGTCATACATGACAGTTATATGAGACTCCATGCCATCTTGGGGAGGGAGGGGGGAGGGAGGGGAGAAAAACTGGAACTCAAAACTATGTAGAACTGTGTGTGGTAAACTAAAAATAAAGAAATTTATAAAAAAAAATTAGATTGGAGCAAGAGGAAGCTAGTGACTTGATGAGAAATCAAGATATTATAAAACAGAACCAAAGGAATGGAAAAATGGAAGACAATATTAAATATCTCATTGGAAAAACCACTGACCTGGAGAACAGAGGCAGGAGAGATAATTTCAAAATTATTGGACTACCTGAAAGCCATGATCAGAAAAAAAAAGCCTAGACATCATCTTTCCAGAAATTATCAAGGAAAACTGCTCTGATGTTCTAGAACCAGAGGGTAAAATATAAATTGAAAGAATCCACCAATCACCCCTAGAAAAAAATCCCAAAAAGAAAACTCCTAGTAATATTGTTGCCAAATTCCAGAGTTCCCAGGGCAAGGAGATAATATAGCAAGCAGCCAGAAAGAAAGAATTTGATCATTGTGGAAACAGAATCAGGATAACACAAGATCTAGCAGCTTCTTCATTAAGGAATCGAAGGACTTCGAACATGATATTCTGGAGGTCAATGGAACTAGGATTAAAACCAAGAATCACCTACCCAGCAAAAACTGAGCATATGGACTTTCAATAACATAGAGGACTTTTAAGCTTTCTCAGTGAAAAGACCAGAGCTGAAAAGAAAATTTGACTTTCAAATACAGGAATCGAGAGAAGTATGAAAAGGTAAACAAGAAAGAGAAATCCCAAGGGACTTACTAAAGTTGAACAGTTTTGTTTACATTTCTACATGGAAAGATGATGTGTGTGCTTCATGAGACCTTTCTCAGTATCAGGGTAGTTGAAGGGATTATCCATATACATACATACACACATATATATATATATACATACATACACATACATATATATACATATATACATACATATATACATATATATATATAGACAGGGTGAGTTGAATATGAAGGGGTGACATCTAAAAATATAAAATAAAATTAAGGGATGAGAAAGGAATATATTGAGAGAGGGAGAAAGAGAGACATATAATGGGGTAAATTATCTCACATAAAAGTGGCAAGAAAAAGCAGTTCTGTTGGAGGGAAGAGGGGGCAGCTGAGGGGGGAAGAGTGAATCTTTCTCTTGTTGGATTTGACCTGAAGAGGGAATAACATACACATTTAATTGGGTATCTTACCCCACAGGAAAGTAGCAGGAAGGGGATAGAAAAGGGGGGATGCTGGAAGGGAGGGCAGTTGGGGGAGGAGGTAGTCAAAAGCAAACACTTTTGAAAAGGGACAGGGTCAAGGGTGAAAATTGAATAAAAGGGGATGGAGGGAAATCTAGTTAGTCTTTCAAAACATGAGTATTGTGGGAGTGTTTTACATAATGATACATGTGTGGCCTATGTTGAATTGCTTGCCTTCTTAGGGAGGGTGGGTGGGAGGGAAAAGAATTTGTAACTCAAAGTTTTAAAAGCAGATGCTCAAAAAAATGTTGTTTTTGCATGCAACTGAGAAATAAGATATATAGGGAATGGGGCATAGAAATCTATCCTACCCTACAAGATAGTAAGGAGAAAGAGGATGAGGTGGAGTGGGGTGACAGAAGGGAGGGCTGACTGGGGAACAGGGCAATCAGAATATATGCCATCATGGAGTGGAGAGGGGATAGAAATGGGGAGAAAATTTATAACTCAAAATCTTGTGGAAATCATTGTTAAAAACTAAAATATTAAATAATAAAATAATTGTTAAGAGAAAAAAATAAAAAATTAAAATTACTCTGTAAAAAATAAATAAATAAAAGGGAGGAATATATAACCACAGAATTAGGTATAGAAATACATTTCACCCAATAGAAAACAGGAGGGAAACAGGAGAAGTAAGAACAGAAAATTAGAGGGAGGGGAGATTAAGGGCTGCAAAAGAAACTCTAATATAAGATTAAAACATATTTATAGCTTTTTTCAAGATAACAAAGAATGGGTATCTGATAGAGTGCCCATCAATTGAGGAATGGCCTAACAAGTCATGGATTACTGTTGTGCTGCAAGTAATGAAGGAGATGGTTTCAGAGAATCCTGGGAAGACTTAAATGAACTGTTGCAAAGTAAAGTGAACAGAAAGAGTAGAACAATTTTTTTTTACAATATCAACAGTATAAAAAGACAAATAACTTTGAAAGAATTAGGAAACCTGACCAGCATAATGAGCAAGTACAATTCTGTAAGACTAATGATAAAACATGCTTCCCACACACTGATAGAGAGGTGAAATCCTCAAAGTGAAGAATTTACTTCTTCCTTCCTTCCTTCTTTCCTTTCTTCCTTCCCTCCTTCCTTTCTTCCTTCCTTCCTTCCTTTCTTTCTCCCTTCCTTCTTTCTTTCTTTCTTACAGGACCAGTGCAGAAATTCATTTTGCTTGAGTATACATATTTGTGCAGTGGTTTTGTTTTCCTTCTGTTCTCAATTCAGGGAAAAGTTTGGTTGGGAGAGAAAAAGGACAGATTTTTTTTTGTTTGAAGAAATATGAAACTTATAAAAGAAAGCTACCGAGAAAGCCAGGTGAGTGGATATCCCTATAATCTCTGCTACTGGGAAAACAGGTGTGGGTGGATTGTTTGAGCTCAGGACACCTTAATTCCATTAAATCTAAAACCAATTAGGTGTTCACAGTAAGTTTGACACCAATTTGATGGGCTCCAGGAAGTGTTCACTGTGCTGCCTAAAGATGGAGGCATGAGCCATCCCAAACTGAAAACAGAGCAGGTCAAAGCATCTGTGACTATCAGCTGGAAGGTCTAGGCCTGAGTCCACTTCTAGCCTAGGTGAATCAGAAGAACCAGCCTCAATAAGTAAACAAGCAAAAAACATATTTAAACTACCCTCAAAATGGAATTTGTTAAGAGGACCAAGGCTTAATCCATTGGCAGTGCTTCCAAGTCACCAAAGTATAAAATATCTGGGACAGAAGGGCCTGAAGCTCCTTGCTCTAAAACAACAATAGACCTGAAATATAAACCACACTGAAAACCTGTGAACAACTGAGTCAATGCTTTGTTTGGGATGAACATTCCTTCCCTGCTCTAAATTTCTTTACCCTATGTTGAGAATTTCACATGGCACACTACATCTAGACCAGTCCACTGAACTTAATTGCTGTGGTTTAAGTGAACCTTCTTTTATTTTCTGCTAGGTAGATTACAAGTGTCTCACTTAATTTCACTTTTCAGACCCAAACTATCAGGCCTAACTGGCCTTAGAACTAAATCAAGATAATGAATGGAGCCATAGAGGAGCAAATGGGCACACTTTTCCTAGCAGTCATGACAATATGGATTTGTTTATGGCTCCAGACCTGGAAAGGAGAGTTGGGGAGGAGAATATAGCAGGCAGGAAGGTGTTTTAACAGTCAATAGCTAAAACTGGCCTAGATATGATGTGCCATGTGAAGTTCTCACTAATCAGGACAATGGGACCTCTAGAGCAAGAATTCCAGAGCTGAAAGAGTTAAATTAAATCCTCCAGCTCATAGTCACTGATCTATATCTATGAGAGGCAATATTTGCATATCTAAAGTTACGTAGTGATAACAGAAAATATCACAGGACATCTAGTTTCTCTCCATTTTACTTTCACATTGAAATTATAGTAGAATGTTAAGTTTCAATGATACATTAATGCACATATTTTAAAATCAAAGTTAGTTTTACCATATTTTATCAATTTTAAAACATATTTTACTGTCTCATAGATGAAATTACTTGAGCCTCTCATCTCAGATATTTGTTTAAAATTTCATAAAAGAATACACCTGCGAAGAAGTGTTCATTAAAGCACTATTGGATATTTGTCTGAGCTCATGTTGAAGTTTCAGCAAACTGGAATCTCTCCTGCTGCCAGTTATTCATATTGAAAAGTGAGACAGGTTACATGCCTTGCATCTTTTTTAAAGTAATTGGCTCATTCACGCTGCATACCTGGTTGCCTTGTCAAGATCAAAATTGAGAACAGATATGATCTCTGAAGATACCAATTAATTTCTAAGCAGCAATGTGTTCACCTGTTATTTTTTTCTTCGAATAATCACATTTTCTAGTACTTTATTTGGATTTTTGATGGGGACAAGAAAGATCAATCATTTGTAAAATTGAGTAGCCAAAAGAAAATCTACACTTGAAAATTCTCCAGTGACCTTTGAAAAGTGACCAATATGATATCAAAAGAAATCAATATAAGTTTCCTACCCTTTGAAGTCACTCACCAAAATTTGTTTCAAATACCTTTTACTTTTTTGAGGCTGGACTAAATAAAGATAAAATTTGTCAGGTTCATTCAGTAAAATGATTACTAGACTGGAAGGTATAGAATGAAATGACTTCATGTTACCATTAAGCAAGTCTTTTTTTGTGGTGAGGCAATCAGGGTTAAATGACTTGCCCAGGGTCATGCAGCTAGAAAGTGTCTGATATCACATTTGAACTCAGGTCCTCCTGATTCCAGGGCCTGCACTCTATCCACTGTGCCACCTAGCTGCCTCTAGGGAATCCTTAGCTTAACAATTGTTTACTTAACAATTTTAAAATCTGATGCTTCTTATGTGAAATATTTTCCCTTACCTTGTAGAAGTGTTATGAATATAACAATAAAATAACATATAATAATAATTACCAAATATATTGAGGAAGTGGATAGAAGTTTTGGATCTGCAGGTAGATGTGTGTTCAGCCTTCACCCCTGACCTGAATACGTGCTGTTGGGCAAGTCACTTAATTTTTCGGAGGTTCAGTTGCTACATCTGTAAAACGGGGATAGTAATACCCATAGTAGCAACTAACAGTATTATTTTGAGAGTCAAAAGAAATAATCTATGTTGGCAAACTTGAAAGGACAATATAAATGATAGGCATGTTATTTTTTCTGTCCTCTCCTTTCTACCTCCACTCACACCATCCCGATTTATTTCTTCATTACTTTTCATCTATTAATAGCCTACTAACTGATACCCTGGCTTTCGGAACTATCTCCCCTCCATACTCCATCCTTCATGTTGCTCAAAGTAGTTTATTTTTTAGCCTGGCATTCAAAACTCTGCAATTTGGCTCCAATTTATGTCTTCCATCTAACTTCATGGTAATCTCTTTAACATACATTTTGCTATTACACAATCATTTCAGTCATGTATAATTCTTTGTGACCTCATTAGTGGTTTTCTTGGCAAAGATACTGGAGTGGTTTGTCGTTTCCTTCTCCAGCTCTTTTACAGATGGGGAAAATGAAACAAACAGAGTTAAGTGACTTTTTGGAGGGTCACAAAGCTTATAATTGTCTGAGGATGGATTTGAACTCAAGTCTTCCTGACTCCAGGCCTGGCACTCTATCACTGCACCACTTAGCTGTCCTATATGCACTGTATTCCAATTAAACCATATTAGTCGTTGATCCCAGGCCTATTACGAGCTTCATCATTTTTGCCTTATGCTGATAATGTCCCCCATGCCTAGGATTAATTGCCCTCATCATTTCCTACTGTTGAAATTTTTTTCTTCTGTCAAGAGAGGCAATATTGTGTAGTTGTATAGAGGCACAGCTTTGGAATCAAGAATACCTCAGTTTAAGTTCAAAGCTTCTGACGTATACTATGCGACTTTTAGCAAACTAATTAAACTCTCATTGCACCCGAGAGAACTATCCATAAAATGAGAAGTAACAGATTAGTCGCTAATATGCAATGGTGGGAGGGAGTTTCTTCTATGGGAGTTCCTTATGCGAATGAACTCACAGGTCCAGACACACGTTAACCCACCTCCCAAAGCCTAACTCAAAGGTCACCTCCTCCACTAAGCCTCTGTTGATTCCCCACCTGTGAGTGACTCTCCTTATAAATCTCTCAGGTCACTCTGGCCACTTCTAAGTATTTAATCATTTCAGGACCTTGCAAGCCAAAGCAAACCTGACTGCTTTTTCCCAAATTTAAGTTTAGGTCCCAGGTAGAGAAAAGAAACCCAGGAAAATTATTATTTTTGGAGTTAAGCATGAATTTTCCCATGCAATTGCCAATTTTCTCTGGCTTATTTGGTGTGAGTGAATACTTTTGAAATCTCCAAAGTGGGATTTATGTCTATCCAATTAAGATGGAAAAAATACCTTATCTACTGGGTGAGAAATTACTTTTGCTGATGAATAATAGCTTGCCTTTATGTATCACCTTGCCATTTGTGAAAAGCTTCCTCACAGCAGCCCTGTTAAATAGACAGTGCAAGAATTACTATCTCTATTTTATTGATGAGGAAAGGAGGATCAGAGATTAGATGGCTTGTCCATATAACCTTATAAGTAATAGGCATCAGAGCAAAAACCTGAATCAGTCTTCAGATTCCAGTGCTAACTGGAACCATCCCATTCTCTGTTGGTCAAATAAGCAAAGATTTTCTCAATAACACCTTGTTGAGGGGAGGAACTCTATAGCTCACAATGCTAACTTGCCTGTAGAGATTGCAGAAGTCTAGAGTTATGATAAGGAATCTGGGCATCGGGGACAACCGAACAGAGTTAGGAAGTTAGGAAGAAGGCTATAGGTCCCAGGAGAAAAAAATCTAAGAGTGTATTCATGGATGAGTAGTTGGCTGTTGTTTCCCATTCTTTTGTTAGTCCTACTCTTTCACCCTCTCCCAGGGCTTCCTTCCACCCTAAATAAACCCCATAGGGACACAGGATACCAGAGGTCCTTGAGGTGTGGGTGCATGAATAGAGACAGCAATCTCTAGAACCTGGAAAGGAAGCACAGTTCCCCTCCCCCCCTCACCCCCATGTCCATACCTAGGACAAAACCCCAGCTACTCAACCCTAATTACATCTCTGTGTCAGCCTAAGTATATCAAGATAAAAAATCTGCCAGTGTTCTCAGGGGAAATGGTAAGCTGCCTTCTATTAAGACCATAACAGCAGACAATACCCTTCTCCATAACTTTCAGGCTTAGCTGCTTTCCTTTCTCAGGTGCAGAACAATTCTTACAACAAAGCAAAGCCATTCCCATGAATAGCTGTCACACAAACCATCCATTACAATGTCTTCAATGCCTGCTGAGTGTGCCCAAGAGAAAAGCTGAAGTGCCTAAGTTAATATAAAATGCGATGATAGCACCCTGCTGGTTTAGGCAAGAGAGAAACCGATGGCTATTAAGCCATTACTGCTCACAGAAGAAGCATTGCTTTCTTTTTTTATTTATTTTTCTTGGAGAGGGCAAGGAGTGGCACATATCACTCACCTTGTTCGTGTAGTAGAAAGAGCACTACACTGGGAATTGGGGGACTTGGATTCTCATTCCAGCTTTGTCAATAACTAGCTTGTGACCTAGAGAAATCTCCATCACCTCTGTGAAACTGCTTTTCTCTTTTTTTCCATCTGTACAATGAGAGAGGGATCTCTAAGGTCCCTCTTGACTCTGATTTTCTCATTCTATAATCCTGCGATCTCCAGCTCTAACATTCTATAACTTCTGATGAATTGTTCTCAGCAAAAGATCTCATGCACCATTTCTGAACACATCTGTGTTAGCAAGGCAATAATCACAATATAGACAATAATTGTCAATATGCCTACGTAGTTCCGTATTGCAAAATATAAGAGACTCTCCGTATAGAAAGTCAAAATAAACCATTTATTCAGACACCAGAGAACTAGATTTCAAAACCAGTAAGCCCAATCCATCCCAGCAGCAAAGAATTCAATGCACAATATCACAACAGAGTACCACTTCATCCCAAAGCCATCCACCCCACTGCTGGGGTCTTCCCATAAACACACTCACAGCACAGTTAGCTGGCCTGCATCTGCTCTCTCCTTCTGTTCTAGTTGCTCTCTGAGCATTTCCTGTGACACACTTTCATTTTCCTTTCAGCAAGCTCCTCCCATCACATGTGACTTAGACTTCCTGTGACATAAGCAGGTCACATGGCTTATTAATGGGTGGGAAAAATCTTCAAATTTAAATTACCATTACAAAATCATGCATAGAAAGTTGAGCAAACTTCTCTCCTAGTACCTTCTCTCATGAGGGCAGTGAGGTGGCACAGGACAGAGCACTGGCCCAGGAGTCAGGAGGGACCTGATTTCAAAACCAACCTCAGACACTTAAAACTTACTAGTTATCTGACCCTGGGCAAATCACTTAACCTTGATTGCCTCACCAAAAAAATGGAATCTTCTCCCTGGTACGAATCAAAGGCTTGAGATGCTGACTCCTTCATTAAGGTTTCCAGATTTCATATCTTTAGATTCACCATGAATTTTTTTTTTTTACATCTGAGATTCTTTCAATGATGGCTAGAGAGTTTCTGAATGGATAAAAAGAGGACCAATTATTTTCCTTTCCCCTATTACTTGAGGGTGTAGCTTGAAGACCCAACAATATTCCACATAATGTAAAACTTCGTTGGTTATTATCCATGCTACAGTGGAAAGATAACTAGATTTAGAGCTGGAATATATAGATTTAAATTATAAACCTATCACACTTTGTCAAGTGCGATTTTAGGCCAATCACTTCTATCTGGATCTCAGTTTCTTCATCTATAATATTTAGGAATTTACCTGGAAGGTTGTGGTTCATGAAAAGAGTGCTGACTTTTGAGTCAGGAACTTGAGTTCAAATCTTGCCTTTATCATTACTATCTTTATGATGGTGGGAAAATTATTAACTTTTGTGTGAGACTTTCCTCAAAAGGGAGGGGGAATTGGATGAGGTGGCCTCTAAGATTTCATCCATTTTTAAATCTGTAACCTGCTGATACAGTTTTTCCAACTCTATAGTCCTATTATGGAGAAAAAGAGACAGTGACTCTGTATCTTTCTTCTCTTGAAATAAAGGGCCTTTTCTTTTAAACTAGCTTCCCTTCAGTTTCCATGAAAAATGAGCAGTCGCAGTCACTCATGGTCATATCTTTTTATTTTTTCCCCAAGGTGCCATGCTATGCTAGTAATAGGCCAAAAAAAAGTTACTTTGCTCCTCTGAGGTCAGCAACAGATTAGGAAGGCTCTGCCCCACCTCTGAGTTGTGCTGTTGCCTAAATTTTACCTTCCTCCATTTGAATTATATATGCTATGTAATATTATATTTATAATACCATATAGAAAATAATATATCTACACTTACATACATATATGAACATGTTCAAATTTCACTTTGGTTAATAGAGAAAATACCATCAATTGATCTTTCACTAAAATGACTGTTAATAATAATAACCATAACAATAATGGTAATAAAGCATTTCTACTTGACTGTTAGATCTTTTATATAAACTTTGGTTCATTTGTCATGACATTTTAGTACTCTGCACTGATCTGAGTCACTAACTAGTTGTGTGAACTCTAGGAAAGTCACTGATGTCTTTGGGCCTTACTTTCCTCCTCTGTGATATGAGGGCATTGGTCCAGCTTGTGGATATTAGACTCCAAGAATACCAGAGGCTTGTTTGCAAAGGGCCTGTGAATCCATATGATGATTTCTAAATTGGCCAACACACCTTCTGACGAAATAATGCTTTATATATGTATTCATTAGTACTATTTTTCATAGGCTCATAATGTTTCAGGGTTTGTATCTATTAAAATATTTCTCTGAAAAAAACTTCACCCTAGAACATCCAACCTTTGCCTGAATATCTCTGTAGAAGAGACACACTACCCCTCAAAGTACCCCATGTCACTTTTGGGCAGTTCCAATGGCTAGGTGTTTTTCCCCTTTAAATAAGGCTTAACTTTATCACTTTGCAACTTCTACTCATTATTTCTCTGTCACCAAGTCAAACAAGTCTAAGTCCTCTTCCAGATGATAGCTCTTCAAATAGCTGAACAGAGCTATCATGTCCCTTCTAAGGTTGCTCTTATCTAGGCTAAATATCTCTCAGTGTTATCAAATGTTTCCACTACCGCACTATTCTGAAACTCCTCACCATCCTGGGTTCCCCTCTTGTGAATGTTTTCCAGCTTTTTGAACTGTGTGTTTACACTCACTCTCTCTCTCTCTCTCCCCCCCCCTTTTCCTCCATATCTGTCTCTTTCTATCTTTCCATCTCTGTTTTTGACTCTGTCTCTCTTTCTCTCCTTTCCTCCCTTTCTTTCTCTGTCTGTCAGTCGGTCGGTCTCCCCCTTTACCTCCATATCTCTCTCTATCTCTTTTTCCATCTATCTGTTTCTGTCTGACACTCTCTCTCTCTCCACACACACACACACACACACACACACACACACACACACACAGAGAGAGAGAGAGAGAGAGAGAGAGAGAGAGAGAGAGAGAGAGAGAGAGAGAGAGAAATTGAAATGGTAGGAGAAGGATTAGGTTTTTATGCAGTCATGGAGGAGTTGGCCCTGCCCTCCTGGCTCTTTCACAGGCTTTGGCTGGAGTGTTATACCTCTCAAGGCCATTCCATAGATCACTTCCAAGAAGCAGTACTGGAATAACCGGGGGACCTCTTTTTTGGACTCCAGTTCTCTGGGAGTGGTGAGGTTGCTCAGAGATTAGAGTAATGGAGGAAAAGCCAGGGTGAGAACAAGAACAAATAATCAGTGTTGTGTCTATAGTATGAAAAAAGCAGAACAAAGGGGGTGGAGATCAGGCAAGGCCCCTGGATCAATAACAATATGAATTTAGAAACCATGTTCCCTACAGATTTAAACCAGATGGGATAAGCTATTGAGGGGTAGACTAGATTAGCCAATGCCTGTCAGCTTCTGAGAAGGCCAGCCATGGGGAATTCAGAAGAAGTGAGCCATTTGTGAATGGACACAGGGGAAGAGGGGTAAGCTGATCACTATACAACACAGCATATATTTCATTGCACATGTGCTTTCTTCAGTTAGAAATTCAGGATTATATGCTTCCTGGAAACCATCTTCCTGGGCTTCTTTGATTTACTGCATTTGAGGGGTTGGAAAAGGAGAAATTTCCAAATTCAATACCAGCATTTCTCTCTCTTAGTAGTAAATTTCACAGTAATTCTCCAATCAAATAACTAAACAAAACAAACAAAAAACAGAGTCTTTAACATATAGGTCACAGGTTCCCCACCTCTGGCTAGGAAATTAGAAGATCAGCCATCACTTGAGTAGAGAGGTACATTTTACTAGGCATATAACCAGAACTCCATAAAAAGTTGGTGATAGATAAATAACATTTTGGATAAATATGTGGGCCAAGCTCCTACTTGTCAGCTAGAATATGAGACTATAGGAGGAAATGATATAATGGAAAATGGTGGATCCAGCTATAACAATATCTGACAATGTAGAGTGCTTTAAGTCTTAGAAAATACTTAAAGTAGATCATTTGTCTTGAACCTCCTGTATTAGGAGGGCAGAGTTTATAATTTCAAAGAGGATCATATATATGTCTGAAAGGTTTGGAACCGCCAGATGTAAGAAACTCTCAAAGTAGGAGGCAGAAGAATCAAAGCATATATTTAGGCTCCACAGTAACCAACCCATGAACCAGCATCCCCATTTTGATATATTGATCAAAAGCTTCCAGGTCCAATAAGTACGCCTCGCAAGAGTAACCAGGAGGCCACAGAGAAGCATGATGGTGTACAGCAAAATCATATACATGCTTCCCCTCTATGGTAAAAAGATTACCCACTGGCCTCAAGTCCTTGTTCAGCTTCCTCCCGTAGGTCAGCTCTGCTACCGGCAGCTCCTGCTTCAGCTTCGGCTGTGGCTGTAGCTGTGGCAGCCTCTGGCTCCAACGGAAGCTGTTTTTAACCATCCAGCTTCTGCGGGGGTATAAGGTACGCCGGGGAAAGCACAGGTTCTTTCAATCTGCTTAAGCAAGGTGAAGGGGTTGACTGGGAAAGCACAGGTTCTTTCAATCAGCTTAAGCAAGGGAAGCAAGGTGAAGGGGCCGTCAAGCTTACTCCAGTCCAACATACAAACAGCATTCAGTTCAGGGGAAAAAGCCAAACTAGTCAAGGGCACTTGTTGACTAAGTGCTAAGGAGCCCATTTTTGGTTACCAACACACCTCCCAACAACCCTTTAAAAGAGGTAGCATAAGTACTATTATCCTCCTTTTCTTGGAGAGAAAATTGAGACTCATAATGAATAAGTGACTTGCCCAAGGTCGCCCAAGTAGCATGCGGCAGATCCAAGGTTCAAAACCAAATCTTCAGAATCTAATTCAGTAGTACTAACACTATACCATTCTGCCTCCCTGTATTCCTTTTATTGTGTTGTAGTGGGGTTAGGGGTGGGGGAAGGAGGATGAGCAAGTACAAGGGGGATTGTGGATTATAGGACAGAGAATTGAACTTTCAAATAATTGGGAAGGGCATAAGAAAGAGATGTTTTGTTGACCATTAAACTGCTGTTTATGATTGAAATAATCCCATCAATGAACACCATTATAGTGAAACTGAGACTATAGAAAGCACAAGTACCACTAAAAAAAGCAATAGCCTAAGCACTTGGGGGTAGTACCAGCAGTGAGAAGACCAGGAAATAAGTTTGCTTGGTTTTATCTAACTTGTATGTATAGAAAATATGCTTAAGGATTTTAACTTGTAGCAATTAATCATAGACCATAGGATGATGAAATTTAAGATTCAGAAGAAAAAAAACAGCTTTCAAATCCACTTGCCTCATTTTGCAGATGATGGAATTAAGACCCAAAGAAGAAAGAACATGAAGCTAGTTAGTAGCGTAGGTAGATTTAGAAATCTGGTGCTCTACATGGCACAGAGCACTGGGCCTGGAGTCAGGAAGACTTGAGTTCAAATGTGGCCTGTGATACTTATTAGCTGTATTACTCTGAGCAAATCACTTAACCCCTTTCTGCCTCAGTTTCCACAGCTGTAAAAAGGAGATAGCAATAGAATTCACCTCCAAGAGTTGTTGTAAGGGTCAATGAGATTTTTGTAGAGCACCTAACACAGTATCTGATACATAGTAGGTAATTAATAAGTACCTGTTTCTTTTCTGACAAACCTTTAAACTTGAATATAATAATAATAGCTAGCATTTATATGATGTTTTAAGGTTTTCAAAGTGCATTACATATGTTAACTCATTTAATCCTCAAAATAGCCTTGGGAGGTAGGTGCTATTTATTATACATCCACATTTTACAGATGAGGAAACTGAGGCTAAGACAGGTTAAGTAACTTACCCAGCGTCATACAACTAGTAAGTTTCCAAGGCAGGATTCAAATTCAAGTCGGTCTTCCTGATTCTAAATCCAGTACTCTATCCATTTTCCCACCTAAAATAAATCATATAATTAAAGGCTCTATTAATATTCAACAAGGGGCCAGCAATTAAACTGCCATTCTTTCATATGGTGAGGAATAGTTGAAGTTTAGGAATTAACTAGAATAAAGGAAAAATGTGTGATGACTCTTATGCTTTGCTTGGTCTTTGTCTCTGCAATAAGAATGTGGAATATAGAGGATCAAATAAGAGAATTGAAAGGTGGGAGACCAAACAGGTATGTGTCAGCATATATGAAAGAGAATCTATTTTATAATAACTCGAGGTGCCAGATTTTGTATGGATGCTGGGGCTAACTGGAGATTAGATTGACATGTGGATTAGGGAAGATTTAGGACGGTATAGTTCTGCAATTGACAAGGCATTATCCCCCACCAAGCACTGAAGAAAACACAGAACTCTATAAAAGAATGAGTGATCAGAACAGTATTAGCACTCATTAAAAATGAGACACAAAATATTTGTAGACAAACTCCTCTGTTGCAGAATATCTTCCAAAGAGTTAGGGTAGCTTAACAGCATTGCCATAAGACATGCAAGATATTCTCTGAGGCCATATTCTTGGGATAGGAGGATATATCATCAGAGAATACACACACACACACACACACACACACACACACACACACACCCAGGACCCAAGTGCCTGAACTGCCACACTGCTAGCACTTGGCTTCTTTTCTTTCACTCCCATCCATAGAATTATAATGGGACACATAAGGGAGAGCATTGGTAACGCTCATTGGTTTGTCCTCTTAATTAAATTGGCTGAATGTAGCTGTTGACAAAGTACAAGCACTCCCTTCCTTGTAGAATTAGTTTTCTTCTGACCCTTGCTATGCAATTTTCCTTACTGTACCAACAGTGACTTTGGGTAGATATATCACTTCTCTGAGTCTCCATTTATAAAATGGAGAAAGTAACATTTGTTTTGCCTACCTGACAAAAATGACATAAGGAACATGTAAGGACACAAGAAACTGTAAAGTGAAGATTAAAGAGCCCTGGATTTTAAATTCAAAGAACTTCAGTGGAAAGCGGTCCAATGGAAAATGTGCTGGATTTAGGAGGCTAAAGGAACTGGGTTCAAATCTCAATCTTGCCATTTTTTTTAATGTTTTATTGTTTTTTAAATTTATTTAACATATTTAGTTTTCAGCATTGATTTTCACAAGAGTTTGGATTACAAATTTTCTCCCCATTTCTACCCTCCCCCCCACTCCAAGATCACATATATTCTGGTTGCCCTGTTCCCTGGTCAGCGCTCCCCTCTGTCACCCCACTCCCCTCCCATCCCCTTTTCCCTTCCTTTCTTGTAGGGCAAGATAAATTTTTACGCCCCATTGCCTGTGTATCTTATTTTCTTGTTGCATGCAAAAACATTTTTGCTTGTTTTTGAACATCTGTTTTTAAAACTTTGAGTTCCAAATTCTCTCCCCTCTTCCCTTCCCACCCACCCTCCCTAAGAAGTCAAGCAATTCCACATAGGCCACATGTGTATCATTATGTATAATCACAATACTCATGTTGTGAAAGACTAACTATATTTTGCTCCTTCCCAACCCATCCCCCTTTATTGAATTTTCTCCCTTGACCCTGTCCCCTTTTGAAAGTGTTTGTTTTTGACTACCTCCACCCCCATCTGCCCTCCCCTCCATCATCCCCCCCATTTTTTTTTATCTTCTTCCCTCTTCTTTCCTGTGGGGTAAGATTCCCAATTGGGTATGTATGGCATTCCCTCCTTAGGCCAAATCTGATGAGAGCAAGGTTCACTCATTCCCCCCTCACCTGCCCTCTCCCCTCCTCCCACAGAACTCCTTCCTCTTGCCACCTTTATGGGAGATAATCCATCCCATTCTATCTCTCCTTATCTCCCTCTCTCAGTATGTTCCTGTCTCATCCCTTAATTTGATTTTATTTCTTTTAGATATCTTCCCTTCATCTTCAACTCACCCTGTGTCTGCTCTCTCCCTCTCTCCCTCTCTCTCTCTCTCTCTCTCTCTCTCTCTCTCTCTCTCTCTCTCTCTTTCTCTCTCTCTCTCTCTCTCTCTCTCTCTCTCTCTATATATATATATATATATATATATATATATATATATACACATACACACATAGATATATACATACATACACATTCACCCATATATATGCATAAACATATATGTATGCATATTCCCTTCAGCTACCCTAATACTGAGGTCTCATGAATCATACACGTCATCTTTCCATGTAGGAATGTCAACAAAACAGTTCACCTTTAGTAAGTCCCTTGCAATTTCTTTTTCTTGTTCTTTTTCTTGATTACCTTTTCATGCTTCTCTTGATTCTTGTGTTTGAAAGTCAAATTTTCTATTCAGTTCTGATCTTTTCACTGAGAAAACTTGAAAGTCCTCTATTTTATTGAAAATCCATATTTTGCCTTGGAGCATGATACTCACTTTTGCTGGGTAGGTGATTCTAGGTTTTAATCCTAGCTCCATTGACCTCCGGAATATCGTATTCCAAGCCCTTCGATCTCTTAATGTAGAGGCTGCTAGACCTTGGGTTATTCTGATTGGGTTTCCACAATACTCAAATTGTTTCTTTCTGGCTGCTTGCAGTATTTTCTCCTTAATCTGGGAGCTCTGGAATTTGGCGACAATATTCCTGGGAGATTTCTTTTTGGGATCTATTTGAGGAGGCGATCGATGGATTCTTTCAATTTCTATTTTGCCCTGTGGCTCTAGAATATCAGGGCAGTTCTCCTTGATAATTTCTTGAAAGATGATATCTAGGTTCTTTTTTTGATCATGGCTTTCAGGTAGTCCAATAATTTTTAAATTCTCTCTCCTGGATCTATTTTCCAGGTCAGTGGTTTTTCCAATGAGATATTTCACATTATCTTCCATTTTTTCATTCCTTTGGTTCTGTTTTATAATATCTTGATTTCTCATAAAATCACTAGCTTCCACTTGCTCCAATCTAATTTTAAGAGTAGTATTTTCTTCAGTGGTCTTTTGGACCTCCTTTTCCATTTGGCTAATTCTGCCTTTCAAGGCATTCTTCTCCTCATTGGCTTTTTGGAGCTCTTTTGCCATTTGAGTTAGTCTGTTTTTTAAGGTGTAGTTTTCTTCAGTGTATTTTTCGGTATTTTTTTGGGTCTCCTTTAGCAAGTCATTGACTTGTTTTTCATGGTTTTCTCGCATCCTTCTCATTTCTCTTCCCAATTTTTCCTCTACTTCTCTAACTTGCTTTTCCAAATCCTTTTTGAGCTCTTCCATGGCCTGGGACCAGTTCATGTTTTTCTTGGAGGCTGTTGGTGTAGGCTCTTTGACTTTGTTGACTTCTTCTGGCTGTATGTTTTTGTCTTCTTTGTCAGCAAAGAAATAATGCAAAGTCTGAGACTGAATCTTGGTGCGTTTTCGCTGCCTGGCCATATTCCCAGCCAACTAACTTGACCTTTGAGTTTTTCAGTGGGGTATGACTGCTTGTAGACTAGAGAGTTCTATGTTCCACGTTTGGGGGGGAGGTGCCAGCTCTGCCACACCAGCACTGCTCCTTACCCAACCCCCAACCCAGACTGGGCTTAGATCTTCAGCAGGCCAGTGCACTCCTGCTCTGATCCGCCACTTAATTCCTCCCACCAGGTGGGCCTGGAGCCGGAAGTAACAACAGCTGTAGCTGCCCCACCTCCGCTGCCCCCGGGGCTGGAAGCCGAACCCCGAACTCTTTCTACTCCCACAGCTTTTCCCACTAACCTTCTCCGCAGTCTTTGGTGTTTGTGGGTTAAGGAGTCTGGTAACTGCCGCAGCTCACTGATTCAGGGCGCTAGGGCCCGCTCTGCCCAGCTCCTGGTCCGGTTGGTCCGTGCTGCTCACACTGGGCTCTGCTCTGCTCAGCTCCCAGCTCCCAGCTCCCAGCTCCCAGCTCCGTGTGGGATAGACCTCACCCAGAGACCATCCAGGCTGTCCTGGGCTGGAGCCCTGCTTCCCTCTGCTGTTTTGTGGGTTCTGCCGTTCTAGAATTGGTTCAGAGCCATTTTTTATAGGTTTTTGGAGGGAGTCCGTATGGAGCTCACAGTAGTTCCTGCTTACCAGCCGACATCTTGGCTCCTCCCCCCAATCTTGCCATTTTCTATCTGATTGTCCTTGAGTAAATTATTTAGTATTTCCAAGCCACAATTTTCTCACCTGTGCAATGAAGGGGTTGGAGATGAGAGGACTAAGACCCAAAGAAGAAAGGATATGGAGCTAGTTAGTAACATAGTTAGGTCTAGAAATCAGTTGCCCTAATAGGGGCATCTTCATGGCTCAGTGGATAGGTCACTGGGCCTAGAGTCAGGAAGGGGTTGGATTAGACATGCAAAGTTCCTTCCAACTAGAGATATGACCTTATGATGTAAGTTTAAACTCACTTTAACGGCTATAATCTGTACATGAATTTGGGCAAATCTTTTTACCTTTAGTAAACCAGTTGCTGTTGTTGTTTTTCAGTTGTTTTAGTCATGTTGATGGGGTGCTCGGAACCAGCCCAAAGACCCTGTCTCTAGCAGTAATTCATGAGAGGGGTCCCAATGAGTTAAACTATACATGTCTTAGCATCACCTACATTAAGTTGTGAGTTTCCTAAAAAGCTTTGCCTCCTTTATTAGCATTATAATAAACTTTTTGCCACTTAACTGGAAGACTGCATAAGTCCATGGATTCTTTTCAAACAACTTTGCCTTGGATCTCAGTATCCTGGGGTCTCTACACTACTAAAACCACAATATTTAATGTCATCCAACATGAAGTAAGTCTGAGGTCTCAAGTCCTCTCCCAGTCAAGGTAAACCTCCCCTCTCTTCACCCTGTAGTCAGGTTACCCCCTCAAGCACCTAGAATGGCTTGTTGGGGCTCTGGGTCAAGCTGCCACAGGCACAGGCAGAATTCCCTTTGGACAAGGGATGCCTTGTTTTGGGAACATCCACAAGTCATTTTTCACCCTCAACAGGATGCTGGTTGAGGTGAGTGGCTACAGACGCCCATTGGTCTCTCTAAGGCTCTAAGGCTTGCAGGCAAAAAGATGGACTAATCCATGCTTAGGTTACTTTACAGCCCTAGAAAAAGCTTGGTGTCTAAGATCTTGAAAAGCGACATCTCACCTGGCCTCAATACAATCTAGAGGACCAAGAAAATTGTCTGATTTATGAAGAGGATTTTTAATTCTCTGAGCTCTTGTCTCTCCCTATCTGTATCACCCTCTCTGTATTTGTTTTATGTTTGTGTTTCTGTGTGGTGTTGTTTCAAAAATCTGGCTAGCAGCTGTTGTGGGGGTGAAATACCAGCACAAGCCCAACAACAAGAATGCTGCCAGCATGCTGCAAAAGCCCAAAAGCCCAGGTTATTTTAATCTGCTTTACAAAGGAAAGCAACGTTAAGAGGTTGACAAGCTTACTTTAATTCAGCATACAAATATCATTCACTTAGTTCAGGGGAAAAAGCCAGCATCCTAAACTTCAGAGCAAAATACAAACAAAGTACAAACATCAACAAACGGACCTTGTCTGATTCAAATCCCAATACATAGTTACCAGAATTTAACAAAGTCCCAATCTCCAGGTTACGAGCTGGAGGGCTCTTAGCTACAGCTGCCCGGAGTCTCCTCATCAACACACCAGCACGAGTGATAGCGCTGGGCAAAATGGCTCTGTCTTCTCTTCTTACAGCATTTCAGAAATCATCATCTGAATGACCAGAACTTAGGCTCCTATGATTGGCTGTTGAGTTTGCACCTCCCCTTAGTACCGTGGGAGCTTCACACCCACATAGGCTTAGCACCTAATAGGGGTTTGGGCCCGGGGCTTAGCACCTAGTAAGACTCAATGAAATACACTGAATTACTCAAAGGAAACAAAAGCCAAACTCTTCAAGGTCACTTGGTTGAACTGAGTGCTAAGAGCCATTTTGCTTACCAACACAGGTGTGAGTATGCATGTGTGTGTGTTTGTGTGTGTGTGCGTGCACGTGCGTGTGTAATCCGGGATCTGAGTGTGGAGAGACAGATGAGAAGAGGGATTAGGGAGAGGGAGACTTGGGAGCTGTGTCAGTGAAAAAGTTCCAAAGCCTGCACTTTGGAATAGAACTAGCACTTAACCCTTTCCTATGTCTCATAAAAGGGAAAGTTTTTTGTGTACCGAGACACAACCAAAAAGGTAAGTGAATTCATCCTGGTCTCATTTTAAATGTAACATGTCTCTCCTGATTTGATGTATAAGATGAGTCAGAATTTATTTTTCTGTGTAAGGTAATTTAGAAATGCATTCAACAAGATTGAAGTCATCTAATGTGTAATGTGTTTATTTCAAGTTTCAAATACATAATATTGTTTCAACTTGGTAAACTTTTGTATTAGTTCCAGAAAGTATGTGATTTACAGCAGTCCAGAGGAAAAATATCATGGGGTGGACAGGAAGATGGACACCTTCTCTGGGGTTCTTATTGACTCCTCCTATTTTGTAAACTTGCTAGGTCCCTGGAAATTATCTATGTGGGCAAGGTCATCAACCACAGGAAGAAGAATTTGTTTGGGTTATGGAGTTCCCAAACAATAAACTTGGCTTGCTGATATTTTGCAAGTTTATGTATAATACAATCATTATTTCTGACAATTGGCCTTTATACCAGGAAAATTTAAATTTGAGAAGGAAAGGTGTTAGCTGAAATCTCTTATGTATATAAGTCCAGGTAAAATTTTTTTATTTATTGCAACTATATGAGAGTAAATATAATTGTATCTGGTCTAGGCTGTGATTAGTGAAACTTGCTATTAGAGGTAAAAGGCTCTTGGGACCGTTCGAGTTTGAATTTTCGTATAATTGTCTGCATTAAATCAGTATCTGAGAGAAATGCCACAAGCTGCTCGGAGGGAATGTGATACTGAACTGTTGTAGGTGGAGGTCTGCATCTGGGACAACCTTATCCTCAGTCTAAAGTGGGATCCTCCTGGCTCTATTTCCCCATTGTGTTCCTTTGAAAAGGACTGCTTCCCACCTGGTTATTCTTGAGTATGGTTGTGAGGTGGAATTGATACTGCATGGTTGACTGGAAAATTCTTATCTGAATTCAAACAGAGCCAAGGATGTTTTATCCTGTCATATTTAGTATAATCATTTCCTTCCTTTTTCCTTTTATAGCAAATTTCTATAATCAGAGTAAGTTGTCAGTAAGAGGCATGAGCACAGTGTAAGTATATGAGAACATGCTGTTTTGATCTGCATTTGTAGTCATTCCATGGCCTAAGCAAGAGTTAAATCAGTGTTTGAACTTATCATATGTATAAGACTGAATTCCTAAAGTATCTCATTCTTCCAGAGTGAATATAATTAGAAGATAAACAAGCTTGTGAAACAAAGATGTGAATCTATTAAACTATGGGATTTAAGTCAGACACTTCTTTTGTTTAGTTCAGTTCAGTACAGTTATATTAGTGAATAATAACAACTTATGAACTATCTTATGTTTTGGTTGAAATGTAAAGTAAAGTTGAGTAGTCTAAGTAATGGGTTCAAAAGATTTGGAAAGATAAGTAAAGACTTCTTTGAAAATGGGGAAGACAAATGAGAAGGTTTGGGCATAAATGGGGACATCCAAGCCACTCCTGTCCCTAGATAGTTGCTCAGGGTATCCTTTAGCCAGTTTCAGATGTTGTAAGTATGTTGAGAGGATGTGAGGAAGTTTGACAGTATTTTAAAAAGAAGGAAAGTAGCTTCATTTGAAAGTTAATAGTTCAATCAAATTTCAGATGACTTGTCAGAAGGAAATCAGTCATCCTCACCATTTTGCTCCTACTCTTTTTTCGGCCGTTGTCTGCTTAACCTCTTTGCCAGAATTGTCTCCTCTAGGCTCTGGACCACCAGCTTCCAGATGATCACTCAATCTGTGTACCAACACTTGTCCAAGTCAAAGCTCCACCACCCACTGGACTTGGAGTAGGCCCCACCTCGGTCAAGGCTCCAGTCCTTTGAATGGGATCCCTCAAGACAGGGGTGACTCTACATCCAATTTCAGTAAGAAGCATTTTCAGAAGCCAGGACTTTCATCACTTACCCCAGAATATTTTGGGTCCCATTTGTTTGAGAGGGGAATGAAGGGTGCTCTGACCCCAGCCCTAGGACTACATCTCTCACTAGCCCAAAGACTCTGTCTCTAGCAATAACTCATAAGTGGGCCCTAGTGAGGCAAACTAGCTATCTCTCCCTGTTACAAGAACAAGCTGACCTCTGTAGAATTTCCCTTCTATGAACAGGACTATCTTGTACCAGCAGGACTAGCGTGTACTGATTTCTACAGCTACCATATACAATCCAGAGGTCAAGCTATAGAAGTCAACTCCTGAGGCTATCTTGTACAAATAGGATGGCCATGCCAATAGTGAATGATGCCTGTGCCCAAGGTACAGAAACTATATGTTCACCACCTACTTATCATACGTGGCACACTACTCACTGAATTTTTTCTATATAAGCTTCAGCATCACCCCCATTAGGTGTGTTCCCTAAAGAGCTCTGTCTGCTTTATTAGGATTATAATAAACTTTCTGCCACTAGACTGGAAGACTGCTTGAGTCCAAGAATTCTTTCCAGGCAACTCCACCTTATTTTGGTATTTTGGGGTCTCCCCTAAAACTGTAGCAATGTCCAACTCTTTATGATCTCATTTGAGATTTTCTTGGCAAAGATACTGGAGTGGTTTGCCATTTCCTTCTCCAGCTCATTTTACAGATGAGGTAACTGAGGCAAACAGGATGAAGAGACTTGCCCAGGGTCACATAGCTAGTAAGTGTCTGAGATCAGATTTGCACTCAGGAAAATGAGTCTTTTTGACTCCAGGCCCAGTGTTCTATCCACTGAGCCATCTAGCTCCTGTAGTGATTCAGAGATTGTTTTTGTTTCTCCTTTATTTCAGAAAGGGACCAATGACATCAGAAAGATGATGTCTTGACTTGAAAGTGAATTGGAAGCAGAGCTGTGCAAAATTATCAGCTTCACCCTCACCTCCAGAGCCATCTGAGTCCATTGGCAAGACATAGATCAAGATGATGGGAGATGGCCCCAGATGCATTGGTAGACCTTGGCCTTTTTAAGGCAATGTCTTTCCCAGGTTTCCATTGTTTGAGGCAACACCATTCGTTGATTAAGGCTAGGTAAGCAATGAGGCAAAAAAAATGGCCTCTTTCCTGACTTAAAAAAAAATCAATCTGGAGGTATAGACCCTCAGGGTTTCTAGCCAGCACACAAAAAATTGCTATTTCCACTCATTCTGAGCCAATAAAACCCCAAAAAATATCAGACAGGCTTTGGCTGAGACCTACTATTGGTCACTCAGTGAGAGCCAAAGTGATTTGGGGTTAAGGCATACTCAAGTAGCTCCATTTGAATCTGAATGGGCTTTATAGGACAAAGCCTGATTTCCAGAGCTCTATTTCAAGAAATTTATATTCCTTTGGACAGAGCACCCACATGTAGTGTAAGATTCCCCATGTAGAAGGAGGGAAAAGAGGAAGGGAAGAAAAAGGGAAGGAAGGAAGGGTCTCAGAGATCATATATTTAGAAGGTAAGAGATCTCACAGGTCATTTAGACCCAACCTCACCATTTTGTAGATGAGAATACTGAGACCCCAAGAGGGAATTGATTTCTCCAGGTCATATGAGTAGTAAGTTAGTAAGTGGTAGAACTGGATTTGGACCCAAATCTCCTGGACTCTAGTGCCAGAATCCATTTCACCGTACTATACCCCTTTCTTTTGGACTTCATTTGTTCTTATTTTTAAAGCGAGAAATCAGGGTCCAAACAATATGGTTTTTAAAGTCTTTTCCATTTCTAATTATCATGTTAATACAACGGGAAGATCTTTCTCATCCATTAATAGGCCTATGTGACCTCCTTTTAGCCTGAGTCACATGAGCCGGAGTTACCTGGAGCCTGTGGTGGGAGAAGCTTGCCAAAGGGGTGGAACAGGAAAGGGTGGAGCATGAAGAGAGAATGAGGCAGATCTGGGAGAGAGAGCAGGCAGAGAGAAACAGAGCAGCTAGCATGAATGAGAGGGAAATTTTGCCTAAGGGAGTTTGTTTGTGGGAAGGCCTGGCCAGAGAGAAGGCTTGGGGATGGCGGTGCTCCCTACATTGGTAATGTATATGAACTTCTTTGTTAATGTGGTGGATTTGGCTTTCTGGTGTTTGAATAAATATCTTGGTTTCATCTTTGAGCAAAAGAATCTGTTACATTTTGTGATTCAAACCTGGAAATACGGCAGCATATTCATAGCAGCTGCTGTGGGTGTCACATTGACCATATACTAAATATGAACCTATTGTTATTAAATTAGGATACCTAGATAATTGAGAGAATTTCAAGGAGCTAAAAATGGTCAGAGTTTAAGAAATTGAAGAACTAAAAATGAAACAACATAGAAAATAGGATTAATTCACTTCAATGATGAATTAATGTTTGTTGAATTAAATTAAATCAGATAAGATGTGTCTTAAGTTGTACAGGGGAAGAAGTGCTGGTCCTGGAGTCAAAAAAGCATGAATTCAAATCTGGCCTTATACAAACTATGTGACCCCATGCAAGTTATTTGCCTTTCTCTGCCTCATTTTCCTCATTTAAACATGAGTGTAATAGTAGCATCTACCTCTACGGACTGTTATGAGGATAAGGTCATATTATAAAATGCTTTGCCAACCCTAAGGTTCTATGTAACACAGTTTGCTATTATTATAGGCAATGGCTCCATATTATTTATTGATATCAGACTATGGGTGGATTCCCATTTATGCATATCATGTGCTCGAACATAATTATTCTACCTGTAGTTGAACATAATCTTGTCCTGTCACTAAGGTAGAAAGGATGGGAGTTCACTTCTTGAGAAGAGATATTTGACCTCCACACAGTCCAAGGACCATTTGGATCTAAAGCAGAAAGCAACCATTTGATTCACTGGAATAATCAGTCAAACTGATGATTTGAGGGTATGGAAACAAAACAACTTGATTGGAATTTTCTAATGGGTTGCTATAGTCTGGCTACCAGATCATTTCACACATTCATCTCCAGTAACCTAAGTGAGTGCATATACTTCAAAAAGAAATGAAAATGGTGATTCCTTCATCACCTAATTTTTTTTTAATTTTGTGGAAAATAACCTTGGTACTTTCAAAAACATCTTAATCCTTTTCAGAGATTTTCTCTAACTTTATTGTCTTTCAGAGATCATTGACTATGAGGAAAAAGTTGCATCACTCCAAATAACTGAACTTTTATTCTTTTTAAATATATTATTGTAGAGGTACCTAAATTATTAATTTAATAAACAAAAATTTATTACCGTACTATTTTGGGAGAATTCTATACTTACAAGTAAACATTGTTCAAAGATTAAAATAAATGCCAAAAGTCTTATAAAGACATGAGTAACATTAAATATTTTATTAAGCAACTGGACACATTAATTAGAACCACAAAATATCTCTGCTTTATATTATAGAAGATAAATCTTACAAAGACATAAATAGGAAAATGTGCCTTTTGCAGTACCAATCCAGTTTAATGAACTCTCCTCACATATTTTAGCTAGATGAATTGCTGGTGTCAATTGTTTTACAAGAAACATAAAGAATTGTTCCATGACAGTTACATTCATGTGTATAAAATTTAATTTGATATTTAGTAGTTTTTTAAATCCACCATATTCCTACTTTAATGCCTCTTTGTGATATTAAGGTGACCCTAGGCTTCCTGATAGCTATGCCAGAAGGGCACAATCCCTGGTGGGTTCTTCAAAGTACAGTTCTAGCGGAGCCCAGGATGGGAAGGTGAAAATTACTTATGGTTGCACTGTTGAATGAACAACAAATTAATGAATCAATGAACAAATGAATGAGAAGGCACTGGGATATAAATATAGAAGCAGACTTTTCCTTCCCTCAAGAAACTGACAATTTAATGTGGGAAACATCAAAAAAAATTTTGATGGCCAGGGAGGAAAATTTTGTCTTTAAAAGCTACAGGGATGGTCAGTGGAATCATTGTGAAGTAGATTGACACAACTTTTCAAATAGTAATGGTAGAGTTGATTTGATTATGGTTTAAGGACTGGAAAAGGAATGTGTGTGTGTGTGTGTTGTGTATGTGTGTGTGTGTATGTGTGTGTGTGTGTGTGTGTGTGTGTGTAGGAGGGTATTTGATCAGGATCAGTAAAAGAGAAGCTGAAGATGAGGTGGAAAGGTCTGGATTAGATGGAGAGGGTGACTGAGACAACTACCAAACAAAACAATGGGACCCAGAAGGCTAGCAGTTTCTACCTGAAAAAATTAGCTCTCCTGAGTATGGTTTCTGGTCCCAGTCACAAAGCAACCAAAGACAGCAGGAGAGTGAAGTGCTGCAAGAAGTATTCTACACTAATGAGAATGCAGATACATCAAAGTATGGGAGGGAGGGGTTTTGTTGTTGTTTAGTTTGTTTTTTTTTAGTAGTAAATTTCCTTCGTTACTCGTTTCTACCTCATATGGGCCACATCACATAAAAAAGGACAGTGAACAAGAACATTTTTTACCTCCCTTCCTCCTTCCATTCCTCTTCTGCAAGGAGAGAAGTAAATTAATCTATTTTTTAAAACTTGTTTTTGCTTTTAAAATCTGGATCAATTTTAAAGCCTATAGAAATCATGCAAATAAACATATGCATTTTAAAGATTGTTTCTTTTCAAGTTCTTTTGACTGAAAGGCAAAATGTATACATTCAAATATATAGCATTTAAGATGAATAATTGATGCTTATTATTTTCTATTGTATGTTTTGTGGAAACACAAAATGCACACACGTACACACCAATGTGTTAGTGAATTATAGACATTCCTGCATTTGTTAAGTCCAGTGTAAATTTTCTTTTTCTTTTTTAAGAAAAAACTGCTACTCACATTTTATTAGCTGTGACATAGAATGGGTATTTTATACAATGTTAATCTTTTGTTTACCTTTCTGTCCAGAAAATAATACCAAGAAAAAGAAAAAGGAAAAAATCCTCACATGTAAATCTAAAATCTACCCAGCCTTCCAATTCCTGGTCAAATATCATCAAGCCTCTTCTAAGCCACATGATTACTCTGTTCTTTGTTTATGAAAAATCATTTGTAAGTATTTCTGCTTCTTCTTAGATTGTGACCCTTAATGGTCATTATTTGAGGGACTTCAGAAAAATGGGACTCATATAGGGTTAGGGCTAGACTATAGGGGACTCTGCTAATCCCAAAGTCTTGAAAATTAACTATTTTAAGAGAAGTATCTAAGTCTTCCAAGTTTCACATAAAGATTCACAGATAAGGAGAAGCTTTCAAGCAGCAATGTGCTGGAGGCACCTCATGCTGGTTCTTGATCTGATAGTTAAATTATTAGGGTGAGAATTCATATCTTAGAAATCAAAGCTTGATTTGTTCTTTTGATGGTTTAGACAAAAGAGTGATGGAGGAAACATCAATTTTAGTAGAATAAACTTTAAAATGTGTAATGAGTACATATTTTTTCCCTAGAGAGTCAATTTTCAAAGCATTTATAAATATAACCCTCTCCTGCAAGGGAACCTCCTTTTAGAACAGAGGTCCTCAACTTTTGTGTGTATGTGTGTATGATAGGCCCCTTTGGTGGTCTAGTAAAGCCTATGGCCCCATCTCAGAAAAAAAATGTCATTAATTAAATACATAGGATTACAAAGGAAACCAATTATATTAAAAATGCAGCTGTCTAAATATTTTTTTTAAATCCCAGGATAAGAACTCTTATTTCAGAAGAAACAAAAGAGTTCTGACATGACACTCTTGAATATAGTCAAAGTCATCCCAAGAACCAGACATACATGCATCCATAAGACAGGTAGGGAACAAGATGACCACTAAATAGGACCAAAACTAGGTTTTCCAGAAATGTTGCTTTGTCAGGAGATCTCTCATAATGCCAATTTTGAGAGTTATGTCTCTGAGGAAAATACACAAACACACACACACACACACACACAACACATAGTTCTTGGAGTGAAGTCAATGTAGATAATCAGCAAGTGTTTGAAGCTAATGACTATTGTTTTAGATATGATATGACCAGGTGGGACTACTCATGTTATAGATTCCATATGAATGTTTGCTCGGTATGAAAGAAACACATTGACACAGGGTTTGTGTTGGAGCCAGCTCAGTACTGGCTCTCAAGAGCTAATTATTAAATTTTTACATTGAGCATTTATACCTCAAAATTACCAAGTGTTACAATCATGACCTGATTAATTGTTTTGTATTAGAGAAGTTTGAAAGGAAACAGGTGAGGGAAAAAAATGAGTTCAGTTTTGTCACATTGAGTTTCAGAGGTTTATTAGGGAGTTGGAGTTGTGAGACTATTGCAGGGGCGGGCAACCTGCAGCCTCCAGGCCACATGTGGCCCTCTAGATCCTCAAGTCCTCTGACTGAATCCCAGCTTCACAGAACAAATCCCTGATTCCCTCAGAGGGCTGCATGTGAGGGGCCTAGAGGGCCACGTGTGGCCTTGAGGCTGCAGTTTCCCCACCCCTATACTAAAATTTGGCAAAGAGGCTAGTAGAGAAAGCTAAGTTATCTTTGGCAAAAAAAAAAGTAAGCTTCACAAATACAAGATGAGGGAGACATGACTACATAACATTTCACCTGGAAACATCAGGGAGTTTCAGTGTCTCTTTGAGCTCTATATGAGTCAAGTATGACACGGTAGGTGATAGACCCAAGGCAATCTTAGATGTAAGCTTCTGGGAACAAGTGCATGATAGTTTGAATGTACTGCACACTGGTCAGATAATACCCAGAGTTGTGTCCAGCCAAAATCCAGTGTCACATTTACTGTGTCAAGTGTATGTAACAGAAATAATACAGTTCATAGTTAGCAGATGTGTACGTGGTCATGCTACAAGAGCTGTCAGCTTGTACATGACTCATTCCCTTGCTTTCTTAAATTTATAAAGAGCATTGTGCTATTGTGTTTGGGAAGGGAGATTTTCTTTGACTGTCAGCTTTGCCTTTGTTAATCTCTATTATCTCTGGCTCTTAGCTTTTCTGGCTCAAACTTCTAGGTTTCATAACTTGTAAAGCAGCCAAACTTTCTGTTTACTTGTGTGAGAGGAGTGAAAGGAAAAAAGAAAGACTTGAGCTAAGGAGTAGGTGAATTGGAGGATTTTGAACTAGTGAAGTGGCCCAAAGGTTGAATTTAAGGAGGATCTAGTTGGCAAAATTTGAGAGAAGTCAAGATAAATTTAAGGAGAACAACCATCGGGCACAAAGACTATTCTAGACTCTGCTTCTAGGTTAAAGAGAAGTAAGGTCAAGGACAAGTAAGAAACATTAAAAAAAACCAAGAAGGAAAAGGAAGTAGAGCCTAAGGAGGTAGACTCAGAAAGAAAAAGAAAAGGAGTTGGAAAGACAAGGTTATGTATATGTGAACAAAGTAAGTGAAATAACGAAAGAGTAAAACAAATTGATGGCTGGAATGGAAGTGGGACATATTAGTGAAAGATGAATTAAACAAGGCTGAAAAGGAAGCGTGTGTGGCAATGGAATTTTTGGTGAAATTAAGGAAAGAAGCTAATCACAGCTACTGAGTTATTAAAAGATAATAATTGGTTCTAAAATTTTTAGGTGCTTAAAGTTGAGATGTAAAAATAGTTACGAAAAAGTAGAATAACCAAAGGAGGAAATTATATTCTGCATTGTTAATAATAGAGAGCAGCTAGTTACTGGAGTGGAAATGGTGGGAACCCTGAGTGGAGGGAAGTGAACACTCCCTCCAAGAGTTTGCAATAGAAAAGAAGAGGAAATTCAGGCATAGTCTCCCATGTGCCCTAGACTTGGGGAAAGATTTCTGAGTGTTAAAAAGATACATAGTGGGTAGCTAGGTGGCACAGTGAGAACAGCACCAGCCCTGGAGTCAGGAGGAACTGAGCTGAAATCTGGCCTCAGACACTTGACACACTTATTCACACTTACTAGCTGTGTAACCTTGAGCAAGTCACTTAACCCCAATTGCCCTGCCTTCCACCCTCCCAAAAACAAATAAATAAAAAGATACATAGGTAGGATCACAAGGACTTAAATGACATAGAGGAAGTCAGCTTAGAAAGGATAGGCACGCTCAAGAATTAATTTCTGAATACACAATTCCAATGAGAAAAACAAGATGTATTTAAAGAAACCAGTGTGGATGCACAGGGATCTCACTAACCAACTTAAATTTTAAAAATAAATACAAAAAATAGAAGTGAGACAGAGCACAAATTGCGTGGTTCTATAAACATAGTGGAAAGGATGTTAAAGCTCTAAATGAGCTAAGGCTGGCAAGGACAAAAATGATATTTTGGGGGTTTTTGTTTTTTGTTTTGTTTTGTTTTGCTTTTGCTGTAGTGAGAGGAAAAAGAAAATCAAGAGAGGATAGGACCATTCTTTGGGGTGAAGGGGGCATTGATAGATGACATCAGAAGGAAACAGAGCATCTCAAATTCTTATTTTCCTTTTTTTTTCATTTTCTACAAAAGAGAATGACCTTTGCATTGAAATGGCAGAACAAAATGACTCATTTTCCAACATATGTGAAGAGTTAACAAATGCACATACCTTCCTTCAATGATTCTTTCACCTGATTCGGATAAACTACATCCTTATATCTTAAAAGCATTAAAAGATGTGATTCCTGAGCTTCCTTCAGTGGTATGTGAATGAGCATGGAAAATTGAGAGCTACCGCAAAATTTGAAAAAGGTGAGATATCCCTTTTTTAATGGAAGAAAACAAGGTCATCGAATATAGGCCAGTAGGCTTAACTTCAATTCCTAGGAAAGTTCTGAAATTATTTATTAGAAAGATAGCTGGCAGACATCTAAAAAGGAAGCCATGATTACAAAAAGCCTGCCGTACTTCATCAAAAATAGGTCAGGAAAGAGTAACTTTATGTATTTTTTTGTCATGGGATTATAAAACAGGTATATGAGAGTAATATTCCAGAAATACTTTTTTTAGATTTTAGGTTAGCTTTTGAAAAACATCTCATACTATTCATGGAGAAAATGGAGTGATATGGATTAGACAATAATTGAATTAGATTAATTCAAACTGGTTGGATGACAGTATTTAGAGTAGTTAGTTATAATTGTTATGGGCTCAATTTCAGTGTGATGACCTAAGGTCTCTAGTAGCACACCCTACCAGGCTATTCTAGACTAGGTGCTGTTTAATATTTTATAAATGACTGAGATAAGGGACACAAAGTTGAGAAGAATAGCAAGCACCCTGAATAACAGAGAATGCAAAAGGATACTGACAGCCTAGAACACTGGGATAAAATTTTTAAATGTTAAGCATTATGCTTGGGTACAAATAGGTTTAATCACACCAACATCAGATGGGGAATGCATGGTTAGACAACAATCTTTCTGAAAATGACCTAGGGGTTTTAGTTGACTACAGGATCAATATGAATAAGCAGTCTAATGTGGCAGTCAAAAAACGAATTCAACCATAGGCTGCATTAAAGGAGGCATAGCTTCCAGCAGTAGGGAGACGATAATCTCAGTATTCCCTGCCATTATCAGACTTCATATGGAATGTTGTGCTTGATTTGAGGGATTTCAGTTTACAAAGGACAATGATACACTAAAAAAAAGTCTAGGAAAAAAAAAACAATGAGGATGATGAAAGGTCTAGAGTTCATGAAATATAAGGACCAGGCTGGTTTAGTCAAGAAAACAGAAGACACAAGGGGACATGATGAATGTCTTCAAATATTTGGAGATTTGTCAGGTGGAGGGATTGGAGCTGGCCCAAAGTGAAAGGAGCTGGTTAGAAGTGTTGAATTCACTGTCCACAGAGAAATTTGGAGATTGAGTTATTACTTATTGGCTATGTTACGATGTGGATTCTTTTTGTATATGGGTCAGAGTAAGTGGCCACTGAGGTTCTTTCCAACTCAGAATCTTCTACAAATAGTATTCTATTTGTTCATTGGATCTAGAAGAGGTTAGATTTGATCTATAACAACTAACAATTTATTATTTGATACACTCAAAGCTGAGTCTTTTTTCAAAATCCTGTCATATCATGTGAAATATAAATAGTATTTCAGAGGGAATACCACACCATAAAATTTGCTATTAAAATACAAAGATTGATACTACTTGGAAGACTTTCTACCATAATGAGTGAAGGTGAACATTTTAGAAGAGGATGATATAGCAACAATCCAGCTAGCACCTGCTGCTGAGGTATAGACCTAACAAGACAAAAGTCCCACCTTAATTACCAATACAGATGACTAAAAATTACCATGTGGTACGATTCTCTCATTTCTTCAATAGGGATTTCTTCAAAAGGGGTCTTCAACAGGGATTCTTCAGTAGGCAAAAAGCTATTCCTGCAACTTGACTGGCTCCTATGTTCCTTGAAAACAGCTTTTCACTTTCCTATGGGCATAAAAAAAATCTCATGTAGATAGAATCAAGTCTTCTCTGACTCTTGATTTCTGGTGACCATGAGTCACCATAATGATTTACGAGTGTTACATCTCATCAACATCAAATCTGAACAAAGTGACCATTTTAAACCCACTTCCCAGACCAGGAACCAGTCAGACAGAATCTTACAGCAGTACCTTTTGTAATCTTCTACTTCTGATATACCCTGATAAGTCAGAGTGACAATGTATGGTAATATTTGTAAAAAATAGAACAAAGCAAACAAAAAATAACAACAATCAAACATGTGGCCATAATGGCGACATAAAAGAAACTTAAGAATTAGAAAGAAGAGAGCAAGACTTGGAAAGCCACAGTCACTTTTGTGACTATAATAAGAGAGGGGTAGGATTTGTTCCTTCCAATCTGATTCTGCCCATCTCTGGAGAAGGTAATCTTGATTAACACAGTTGCTTTAGAAAAAGAGGTCAGCTTACAGCAATGAAAATTTCACAACATATCAACTCTGTTATAGTCAACTTTGGAGCAATTAATGGAGAATGTCTTATCTATGAGTCATAAGTGACCTAAATACCCTTCAGTTTCCTAAAATTCTTAATAAATGATGAGTCTTTTGGTAATTAGTATTTTAAAAGCCCATAACTTTCTCAAAATTTGGCTGTAGTTGAACACATGATAGGCTGGATATTGGCAATGATGGCCATGAACAGGGAATGAGGGAGGCAGGAAGGCGGAAGAAGGAAGGAAGGAAGGAAAGAATATATATTCTAGGACTTAGAAATCTAGGAGGAGTCCAATTTATGTTAAAACTCTATCATCAGGAAGGGGAAAACACACCAAGACCAAATTTAGGTTATGTACAACATGTCACAATTGAAAGAATGAGGCTAGATATAAAGTCAAGAGTACCTTGGTTCAAATCCTAAATGCCATTTACTATCTATCCAGTCCAGGCTTTCTAAAGCTCAGGAAGACTCTGTATAACCAGGAATCACAGAGATTTCAATGAACTGGACAAATTCCAGTTTCACGGAGTTTCCATTTCTTTTGTCCTTGGAGATACCTCTACCCAGGACTGATCATGATGACCAAGAAGAAGAAAAGTGAATTTCCCCTGGTCCCCTTGCTTGTTCTGTCATGAAGTGTCTTGTAGGGTTGGATTGTTCTCTGGGCAAGGGAAATCTGGGCAAGGATAAAGATTATTTTTTGAGGACCATCATGGAGTTGTCAAACAGTGTAGAATGCAGAGACCTGGAAGAATGGAGAAATGAAGAGACAGAAGACTCCAGGAGTGAATGCATGGGGGAAGACTGGGGTAATAATAACTGGCAGGCAAAAGTAGCATCACTGATCAGTTAAGGCAAATGGAAATTTGGGCCAAAATTCATTACTTTTGTGTTTCCTCAAATACGACTAAGGTATCTTGCTATCATGTTTTAAATTTTTTCTCATCCTTTCTATTCTGTACCCTCAGAACAGCTGGGAAAGAAAGGCAGAAAGGAAAGGGAAAAATCAGCCCACAACTGGCAAATTATTGCAGCCTGATTTTTAAAGCTTTGTTTATTGTTCATTTGAGTTTGCTAAGCTATTTAATTATATTTAATATCACATAGCTATTAACTTTGAATATTGAATCCTGGGAATTTGTAAGATGATAGAGAGGATAGAAACATTATTAAGGAAATGAACCTAGTCTATGGGATAGGGATTGGTGAACAAATCAAGAAAAATATTTTCTCTGCTTCTGATAATTTCTGGGTTTAATTTAGACTATGTTTATTAGATTACTAGACACTTTCTGTTCAATCCCTAATTTCTTGTCCTTAGTCTCGACTTATTCATACTCTGATCTAGTGAGAAAACTTGCAAAGTACCTTTTAAACCTTAAAATGCTATACAAAAACTATCATCACCATCATCATTAGTCCTTGTCATCATCAACGTCATCTTTTTCATCAAACCTGGGCAAGAGGAGAAGGAAGAAAGTAAATTAACTTCAGTAGCTAGAGAATCATCTGGCATTTAAATACCATATGACTCTGGGTCATCTGGTAAGGGATTGAGAGATCACATGACAAATTGCTTTCTTACTAGAATAGTAAAGAAAGAGAAGGAAACAAGTCAAGGTGCCAGTTGTCACTAATAGCACCATTATACTGCATCTAGCACCACTAACAGATATATTTATATGATCTTAAGAAAGTTATTTTCCTCTGGCTCAGTTTCCTCTGCATGTATTGAGATGATCATCTAGTTCATCTACATGATCTGCTGGTTTTGTTGTTGATATGTTCAATTATGCTGATAGTTTTCCTAATATTGAATCAGCCTTGCATTCTTGGAATAAATCCTACCTGGTAGTGTATTATTCTCCTGATAAGTTGCTGCAATCTTTTTGCTATTATTTTATTTAAATTTTTGCATCAATATTCATTAGGGAAATTGGTCTATAATTTTCTTTCTCTGTTTTGACTCTTCCTGGTTTGGTTAGTAGTACAATATTTGTGTCATAAAAAGAATTTGGTAAGACTCCTTCTTCACCTATTTTCCCAAATAGTCTATAGAGTATGGGAATGAATTGTTCTTTAAATGTTTGATAAAATTCACATGTAAAACCATCTGGCCCTGGAGATTTTTTCCTAAGGAGTTCATTGATGGCATGCTCAATTTCTTTTTCTGAGATGGGGTTATTTAGGAATTTTACTTCCTCTTCTGTTAACCTGGACAATTTATATTTTTATGCCTCTTCATGTGATGTAATTTACCCTTTTCTACTACCTCCTTACCTCTTCTCTCAGAACCTCTCTTACTTATTTTTTATCATAATATGGTTATTTTATACTGATATCTGCAGTTTGTTTTCCTCATTGAATTTTTTTCCATTTTTTCTTTTACCTCCCTAATTTGGTTTTTAAAGTCCTCCTTGAGTTCTTCCAGTATGCTTTTAGGTCTGGAGACCAGTTCACTTTCCCTTTTGAGGTTTCAGATGTGGGTGCAGTGTCCATGCTGCCCTCTTCTGAATTGGTATTTTGATCATCCCTGTCTCCACAATTGAATCTATCATCTTTGAAAGCTTCTTGCTGCTCTTTTTCATGGTGTTTTTTCCTCCTGGTTTCTGAAGTGAATCTCTGCTTCTGGGGCTCAGGGTCTCTGTCCCAAGGTTCTTCTGTTGGGATCCAGCTTTATGTGCTATGGCCTCTGGTTTTGTGAGGTGTGGGGGAGGGGTGATCTGGCTGCTGGGAGTCTCTTCTTCCCCAGACTGTTCTACAGCATGGGTGGTCTCAGCTCTTGTCTGTGTTAGTGTCTGCCCTTCCCCTGCTGTGCTAAGCCAAGTCTGGGTCCCGGCATTGACATTAGTTAGCTCCACCTCCTGGGCTCAGTTACTCTTGTTGTTTTGCTGAAATGGAGCCTGCTGGGATACCCTGCACTAGACTCCTTCCACCACCAGAGGAAGGCCCCTCTCCCCCACTTCTCTCTCTACTGAAGCCCCCCTTCTTGTTCCTTTGCTTCTCCTGAGGATGGAAATGCTATCCACATCCAGAGAAAAACAATGGAGTGTGAATACATACTATTTGCTCTCTCTTTTTGTTTGTTTTGTTCTTTTCTTTCTCATGGCTCCTCCTCTTCATCCTAATTCTTCTTTACAAAATGCCTGATGCAAAAATATGTTTAATAAGAATGTATATGTAGAGCCTTTATCAGATTGAGCACTGTCTTGGGGAGGGGGGAGGAGAGGGAGGCAGAGAAAATTTAAAACTCAAAAGCTTATGGAAGTGAATGTTAAAAACTAAAATTAAATTATTTTTTGAAAATTAACTAAATCTATATCTGATGATATCTGGCTATACTTACAAATCATGTAACTAAAAATGTAAAAAGGCAAAATTTATAAAAGAAGAATATCCAATTGTTCATCCTCTTTTTAAAAAAAATCAGCTAAGGCCTTGCCTAGTAAAGATGGATGAGTTAGAACAGATACTATCAATGCATCATTTGATATTTCCAGTGTTCTAACTTTTTCATCATTGAAAGACACATAATAGCACCATTAGGAGAATCCTTGACAAGAAACACAACAAAACAAACACAACTCAGGAATAGAAGAATTACTACTGGCTGTTGAATTGACCTTTGTATTTTTTTTAAGGCTTGGGCTTGTGGCCTAAAATAATAATAGATTCCATCCATCAAACTGTGTTCTATCGAACATTCTTACTTTTTTTAAAAACAGAGAAGCCAACATAGTGAAATCATCTATTTACAGAATGTTTGCAACCATCTCATTCCATTAAACAAACTAAGAATTTCTACTGGCTAATATAATTAGGCCAATAGTCTCTAAGTTATCAGCTAGTCAATGTTGTAAATTGGCATATAAGACTTAAGAAAATTCTCCTTCTTTTGAAATTCAAGATGTTATACTTCAGGGCCTCCTTTCTGTCCTCCCTGCCCAAGGCAGTGTACAATCTGATAAAGATGCTACATATATACTTTCTTATTAAACATGTTTTTACATTAGTCATGTTGTGAAGATGAATTAGAACGAAGGGAGGAGCCATGAGAAAGGGAAAAAAGCAAAACAAACAAAAAAGAGTAAGATAATGCATACTAGGGAGCAAGTTATCTGTTAGTTCTTAGTTGCTTCAAAAAATGATGCTTGTACCTTCCTTAGCAATGGTCTATTTTTGTACCAAATTAAAAAAAGTTTCTTCTAATACGTAAAATCTTGTTCTCTGCTGTGAAATGCACCCACACGCTGAATGTTCCACCACTACACATTTTCACACCTTGTTTGATACCAAAAAGATCCATTCCTAATTTGATCAATGTTGTACACTTATAACAATAACTTAACCTACCTGTACCTCATTTCCTCATCAATAAAGTGGGAGAGTTGGAACCAGATCATCTCTAAGGTCCTTAATACCTCTAACATAGTATTGTTTGCTATGTTAACCATTGCTTACTATTGTTTACTTGGTTCTAATATATGCTATAAGAAACTTAGAAGTTTGTTTCTATCAAATGAATACAAAAATCAATTTCAATGTATTATATCCTTAGCTTAACAAAAATTTATTTTGTTAACTTAGTTGTGAACAATATATGATATTACAGTATTCAGATCATTCTCATCCTTAAAAAGTGCAGTGTCCATCTTTTAGGCAGAAAAAAATAGATTGAAATCTTTATGATCCCAGACCATTTGTATTTGTTGAACCATTTTCATATTTATATACTTACCATGTAATACATATATATACATATACATATATGCATACACACAAACAAACATATGCATATGCTATGAGGGGAATGATTTATTATTCTTTTCAGAAAAAATTATTACATGGTTCAAATGCAACTTTTATACAATTAGAGGTTGCTAGCACCCAGAATGTTGCCTGACCCCATTAACTATGCAGGAATGCTGCAGATAGCTAGAAGGAATTTTGGGTTGGCCATAGGTCCTGAATCTAACCCAAAGATTATGTTTTGGGTTCTCACACTCAGAAGTTGTTTAGAGTCAACCAAAGCGTCTGTCTGGGGTCCCTTTCATGTGATGCATGTGTGACTCATAAGCAGAAATCTTTCTCAAAATCCTGTATAATGTAAACCTTTCAGACCTGGAGGGTGGGGAACCATACTTCCTTCCTACTTTCTAGCTTGCTCTTCTCCACCAAATGACCTAAAAATATCTTTCTAAAACTATTTCAGATTTTTTAATGAGCAATACACATAGATGTGCATATACATTTAGTGTTTTTATATACATATACATATATGTACAGACACATATACACAGTATATACATATATATAAATAAAATCTACTCATTCACTAATAATATGTATATATTATTATTATACATATATATTTATCATCATATATATATATATTAGTATACGTACTCCGTGATATTATATGTAATAGTGAGATGTAGGTGGATAGTGTGTATGTACATGTATATATGTATACATATGTGTATACATGTGTGTATATGTATATATGTGTGTGTATGTTGAGAAACAGAGAGTGGGAGAGAGAGAGAGAGAGAGAGAGAGAGAGGAGAGAGAGAGAGAGAGGCAGATGGATAGCCTATTCACCAGGAAAACTTTTTATCCCTACAAAGAGCAAGTTTAAAGTTCTAGTTGGACAACTTTAAATAATAATAATAAGTTTAGTAACTATAAATATATTTTCATTTTATATAAATATTTCCACATAATTGCAATTAAATTCTCTCTAATTTCAATAAATTCCAACCTGAAATCAGGAGATCAGGGTGGATGAGCAAACCAGCCCAAAAAGAAAAAAATGAGAAAGAAGAGTGAGAGTCAGCACCCTCCACTGGACTATACAAAGAATCAGTTATCAGTATTGTGACATGGTAATTCTACCATACATGTAAATAAATAAAATGAAAATATTAAAAATAAATAATTTTAAAATAATAATCTATTGACACAGAATAAATTGGTAATTCAATGATTAGTTTAGTTACGCAAATGCTTTGAAGCAGAGGTTTTTAGACGTTTTTGTATCTTCAATACTTTGGGCAGTCAGGTGAACACTATGGAGCCCTTCTTCAAAAAAATGCTTTTGTGTGATTAAAATAATATACATAGTATGACAAAGGAAACAAATTGTACTGAAATGGAGTTATCAGAACAGTAAAAATAAATACATAGAACACAGGTTAAAAACTCCCCTTAAAATAATGACGGGAAGTGGGGGAAGGAAACCAGCATTTCCCACAGAAAATTATATTGTCAAATAAGGAAACAATATTGCATTCTTCAGGGTGTGTGGTGTGTGTGTGTGTGGTGCGCGTGCGCACGTGTATTTTAATAGGCAGCTAATTTTTTTACATAGTAAAATGTTCCAAATCGCTGAAACAATTTCCTATCCTAACTTTCATCATTTGAAAGGAGAGGTGAAGGAAAGTTATCCTGCTCTGGGGCAATGGCAAAAAAAAAACACAAAACAAAACACAAAACCTTAAAATAATTTTCATCAGCTCATAGATAACCTTTTGTTGGTGATGAGAATTCCCCTCACAACACAAAGCATACACACACACACACACACACACACACACACACACAAACACACACTTAGCTTGACTGGTTTTCAGTCAGCAGATACATACTATGTGCCATAGATTTCTGGGCTTGGACTCAAAGATTTTCTAGTTTTAAAGAACCAGCAAGACTTCATTCTCCACTGGCATAGGTTCTGAGAATCTGTGGTCACCTCTGATCATAAGATCACATATGTATAATAAGAAGAGACCAGAGGTCATCCAATCTGACTTGTCCATTTCACACATCAGTGAGTTGATGGAAGACCAGGTGACTTACCGCTGTCGCTTAAGTGATAGGCAGGATTCAAACCCATATCTTCTGACTTCAGAGCCTGTGACTTTTCCACTGTACCATGGTGCTTCTTCAAAGAGTCACTGCAATAAGATTCTAGTAGAAGCTTGGTCCTTATGGCCAAATTTATTTTTCTAAATAGAAACCTAATTTCTGGGTACTATTTTCAGGTAAAACAATTCCAAGCTGATTTTGTCTTTGAGAAATATTTTTTGGCCTCCCTCTTGTAAAACAGAAAGTCCCTAGAGCCTACTTACCAAGCATTTGTTACTGCATTAAAGCTTTCAAAATTTCACAAACAGTAGGGACATATAAAGAACCATTTAAAAGTCTTCAGAGCTTCAAAAGCAGCCATAGAGCCATCCTCTCCTTAAGTAAGAAATTGAAAATGAAGACCCTTACAATGTCCTGGAAGAAAACTTGTTCCTGGAGACTCATATGTTTCAATTCATAGCTTTGAACAGCTTCCTGAGATAAGGAACGAAGAGAATAGAGGAGGAATATTGACTTTAAAAAGGAAAATAAAATAAAATGAAATTGGTAGAGAGGAGACAGAGGAGGAAAAGAGGAGGAACAGAAACAGTTAAGAATAAAAACCCGAGAAATTAGAAGAGAAACAGTTCATTAGGGGAAAATGTTTGCGACAAGTTTCTCTGATGAAGGTATAATATCCAAAATACATTAGGAACTGATTAGAATATATATGGAAGACAAGCTATTCCCTAATAAACAAAATAGTCAAAGGATGTGAACAAGCATTCCTGAAAGGAAAAAAAAAACTTCAAGAGATAATTAACCTTGTAAAAAGTGTTCTAATATTTGTTAAAATATGCAAGTTAATGTAACTCTGAGGTTCCACTTCACACCTATCAGATTGGCAAAGAAGACAAAAAATAGGAAATGACACTTGTTGGAAGGTCTGTGGGAAGACAGGCACCCCGGTTCATAGTTGATAAGTGTAAATTGTTCCTCTCATTCTAGAAAGCAATCTGGAAGTATGATCCAAAAGTCACTAAACTGCATACCCTTTGATCAAGCGATGCCATTACTAGGTCTATACTCCCAAGAATTAAAAAAGAGGGAAATGATATATAGGTATAGATATGTGTATGTGTACATATAATGTTTGTAGCAGATCTTTTTGTTTGAGCAAAAAACTGGAAAACAAAGAGGGTGCCCAACATTTGGGGAATGCCTAAACAAGTTATTCCATATGATTCTAATAGAACATTATTGTGCCAAAAGGAGTGAAGTTGTAGAACTAGAAAAACAGTAACGTAAGAAGAAACACTTGGGAGAGTGTGGTCTCAGGTTTATGGGTGGAATGTTCTGTTTAATCATTCTCGTTTTGCTTTTTGTTTAGCAAACTTGTCTGAGTAAGGGTTAATAGAGTCTTATTTGCTAAGTAAGAAGCACGCTAGTCAGAGTTCAGCAGCTCCTTTGAATGGTAAGAACGGCAGTCGAAGCAGCAGCAGCATATTATCCCCTTTGGAAATTTCAACCTAAAATCATGTGAGCATATTGGATGAACGAACCAGCCAAAGAGAAAAAGAGAAAGAAGAGTGGGGATCAGTGCCCAACCCTGTGCTACATAAAGAATTGGTTATCAACATTGTGACATGGTAATTCTACTGTGCAACTTATGAATTCTTGTGACACCAGAAACATTCTAAATTTCAACCTTCTTTATTACCACAATCTGCTTTGTTTAGTGACTAACAAATTTGGTCTTAACTTCTCTGAATTCCCCAAAGCCTATAAGTCATATGAAAAGTCCTGCCTGACATCTATTTTAAAAGACGAAAAGGTTCCTCAACTATCTGGCAAAAAAAGGCATTAAGATTTATCACTAGGTGTAAAGATGGTTGCATTGTATAATAATGAATGAATCCCAAAGTATCAGATGCTTCATTAAGCAAACCAAAGACAGACATTCACAATTCTTATTCATTCTGCTCTTTATAGAGAATCCTTTTCTCTTACAACTAGTAAAAAAAACTATAGATTATTAGAAATTGAAAGACTTTACAGATCATCTAGTCTAATTAATTTAAATGATGGGAAAGAAGACCAAAGAAGTGATGTAGCAGAGTATAGTGAAAAAGAGCTCTGGTCTGGTGATAAAGAATCTGGGTTACACTCTTGGTGCTGCAATTTACTACCTGTGTGACAACACCTCTGGTGCTTAATTTCTCATTCATAAATTGAGGGGTTGGACTAAATCTTTTCCTTCAGCTTCCATATTATAGTATCCTTGGTAACTCACCCTGCTTGGGTCAGACAGGCAAAACTAGAACTAGAACGAACCAGTCTGAAGTAGACTATTTCCCTTTTGCGAAATTCTGCATATTATGAAATGTCTTTATATTGAGCTAAATATCCCATTTTTCAACTTCCATTCATTGTTCCTAATTTGGTCCTCTGGGGCCTAGTAAAAACAAGCCTAACCTCACTTCCATATGAGAATCAATAGTTTTGTACAACCAGGCAGACGTAAATGCATTTGGCTGAGTCCAGATAATTAAAGCATCTTTTAACAATTGACTGTATAAAATAATTAAAATATTCAGATAATTACCATATTTTCACCTTACTTTGTATTTTGTAGATCCTTCCCTGTCTACATGAAAGGAAATATTATTTGAAAAGTGAATAATCCAATTTGCCCACTAGATTATGGGTATGGTGTGAGGAAAGGGGTTGTGTATGTCTGAGTGTAAGAGTAGGAATGTGTATACCAAGGACTCTTTCGCCAGCCTGGTAAAATCTATGGGACCCTTCTAAGAAAGAGCAAAAAATAAAATACTAGGGTTACAAAGGAATCCAATTATATTAAAATATAGTTATCTGTGTATTTTAAGTTCATGAACACTAGGTTAAATTGCTTGATTTAGATAGTTCCAAATAGTTAGAGACATGATCTTGTGTAGCCTGAGCATTCAAATGGTTGACTCAGTGTTTTTTTTGCAGCTCACAGAATGACATCATGGCAGTTAGAAGAGGCCTCAGAGGTCATCTAGTCCAAATTGTGCTTGAATATGAATTCTTCAATATCAATAATAGCTATTCATCCAACCTCCCCTGAGGACCTCAAAGAAGGAATACCCTTTGCCACCCAAAGCAATAATTCTTCTTTTAGATTTCTGTATTCATTAGAAAATTTTTCTATTACGTTGTTGTATAATTCTACCTCTCTGAATTTTCCACACGTTGTTACTAATTCTGTCTCTGAGAGCAAAGCACAACCATATAATAGCCATCTGACATTTATATCAGTACTTCTAGATTTTCAAAGTTTTTTTGGACATGTATATATGTATGCATACTGACCCAAAAGTGTTAGTGCAGTCTTATGCTTTCTTTACCCTACTTGAAAAATGTATTAAGACTTTGAGGATGGCTCTCTCCTCTCTCTCTCTTTCCTCCCTCTCTCTCTCTCTCTCTCTCTCCCTCTCTCCCTCCTCCCTTCTTCCCTCCCTCTCTCCCCTTCTCCCCCCTCGTCACCCCCTTCTCCCCTGTCCTCACCCCCTCCCCCTTCCTCTCTCTCTCTCTTCATTCTTCCTCCTTCTCTCTCTCTCTCTCTCTCTCTCTCTCTCTCTCTCTCTCTCTCTCTCTCTCTCTCTCTGTCTCGCCCGCTGCCTGTGGAAGAACCTTGTGAAGTTCTCTTGGGCGCTTCTGTCAATCACTGCCAGCACCTCCCTCATTCATTCATTCATTCTCAGGGTTCCAAGCCTCAGGAGCTGGAAAGGACAGCAGAGGCCATCCAGCCCACCCTGTAGCCGAACAAGCATCCTCGTATCCCCCACCGAAGGCCCTCAAGCATAAGCTTAGAGAGTGCCAATTAGGGGAGCACTGGCAGACCATTCCACATGCTCACTCCTTTAGCAAACGTTGATTAAGCCCCAACTGCTTAAAGCGTCTTGATTGGATGGGGCGTCGGGGGCGAAAGAGTAAAGATCGAAAAACAAAGAAACAACCCCTGCTCTCCTCGAGGGATGTGGTGTTGAGGGATGGAATCCTAACCTAGGTCACTTTCATGTGTAATTGACACGAGAGCGCCTTGATCCTGAACCGGCAGGCGGTCCTTGCTGCCGTCATTGAGGGGAGCAGCCCTCGTGGAAAAGGGGCCTGACACCCTCTGCCAACACCACCACCAACAGAGGAGCTGCCATCCTTCCAGCAGCCAGAATGGAAGTAAAGAATCTGATTATAACCTGTGAAAATAAGATGCAGACAGAGCTTGACCCTATCTACCCTCAGCTGGTGAACGGTGTAGCCTTCTGACCTCCCTGGATCTCCCAGGTGAAATGCCCCTTGATCTACTCAAGCAGGAAAAAGCCCAGATTTCCCCAAGGAGCTCCAGTCGGCACTTCCCAACTCGAAAAGATATAGATTATGCCCAGATAATACAAAACTCTGAGAAGAAGAAATCGGATTCTCACTTGCAGTTGGGAGCATCTTTCTGGAACCAGTCTCCCCAAAGGCCCCCTGGGCCAGGCCGGCTTCACAGCATGCAATGCTTACCACCCTTGGAGGCAGGACTCAGTACAGAAACTGAAGAGAGTTCTGACTGTTCCAGTGGTCAGCTCCAGCCTGACTTGGAACCCACACAGATCCAGGCGCCAGGGGCCTATATCACTCCCAGTCAGATGATTGGACAGCCCCCAAACCAAAGAACATCAGCCTCCTACCCTCCTAAGCGCTCAGCCAGGCCCCATCCCAAGGCCAAGAGGAGACTTAACTATATATAACCCTTGATCAACCCCACCCCCAGGCGCCTGAGAGATCTGGTCCAATGCTGGCTGCCTTTACCTGACTGTGTGACCCTGACTTAGTCACTTCCCTTTTCCTTAGTCGCACTTTTCTTCTCTCTAAAATGAGAGGCTCCTATTAAATGATCCTTGAGGTCTCTAATTCTTCACAATGTGCAATCCTTTGTATTTCTACCTTTTAAAATTGGAAAATAAAGGGATGTCCCCACAGGAAAAAAAAAGACTTTGAGGATGCTCTATATATGAAATCTCATTTGATCCTCAAAAGAACTCCAATACAAGCATTATTCCCATTTTAAAGTTTAGAAACTTTAGCTGATACTTGACTGTGATCACATAGCTAAAATATATTGGAGGCAGGATTCAAACTCAGATCTTTCCTAACATTCTTTCACAAACCTAATCCCTCTTCTAAATTGTAGATCTTTCAATACTTATAAAAAAGGAATAATTTAAGGCTTCTCTTCTCCAAGAATGACATCTCTAGTTCCTTTCACAATCCTCATAAGGATTGTATCTCCTTTTCATTCTAGTCATCTTTCTATGGACATGCTCCCATTTGTCAATGACCTTAATGTTAATGACTAAACACGATATTCTAGATGGGGGCTGACCAAACTATTGTGGCTCTTTTTAACTGAAGTTGTCATTTCCTCAATTTTGTCCAAGGTTGCCTTAGGTTTTTTCTTAACTCTGTTGACATATTGAAATTTCATAGATCGTTTTCCGAAGAATGACTGTCTAGATATGCCTATGCTATACTTGTGAAGTTGGCTTTTTGAATCTATGTGTAGAACATTACATTATATCCTGTTAAATTTCTTTTTGAAACAAGTTGATCCACCCTTTGAGCCACTTTAGATATTAAATCTTCTATCTATAAGGTTCATTATTCCTCTCTAAGATTTATATCATTTATGAATTTGACAAATATTCCCATTTATGCCTTCATCCAGGTAATTGATATAAATTCTTAAACATTACAGGGTTGAATACATATCCATAATAACTCCACTAGGAACTGCTTACCAAGCTGATACAATTCTATTAAAGACTATTCTTTAGATCCACTCAATCAACCAGAGAAGTAAATGCCTTTTTCCATATCTCCATATGTTATGCTTATCCACTCAACTTAATAACAGCTCAGTATTGCTCACATCTAGGTGTGTTTATTTGGTATTTCCTCTTTCTATGTGTTCTCTTTCTCCATAGAAGACAACTGAAACCTACACTATTCAGATAGTCCGTATATTCTAGAACTCTTTCATTCCTTATCCCCAGAAAATTTGAATTGTTCCCTAGAAAGGACAATAGGACCAAGAACATATTCAATTAGAGTTTACCAAAAGTTAGAATTTTCTGCCTGTGAAGATTGGGTGCTTTGCCTTGTTGAAGTTCTTCATGCAAAGGGCAGATGAACACTTGTTGGGAATCATATTTCCAAATATATTTCCAAATATAAGTAGGATTAGATGGTCACAAAAGTCACTTTCAATTCTCTCTGGCTACATGTAAAGGCTATCCTAGTTCTTATTTTCCTGATATGATCTAAATCAAATTTCATCCTAAAAATGAAACCAACTTCCTAGGGAATCTATATTCCAATATATCCCAAAACCACTCATGCTAGTATATAGATGATAGATAGATAGATACATAGATAGATAGGTTAATTAACTGATTGACAGACAGGTAGACCATTCATTAAGTGCATATAATGTGATAGGCACTTTGCTAAGCACTGAAAATATAAACACAAGTGATCAAGACCTCAAGGAACTTAAATTCCATTGGGGGAAGATAACATATAAAGAGGGTATGTGGAGGTGATGTTTAGAGCTGGAGACCAGGGAAGAGATCTGGTTCTGGTAAAGAAAAGGTGAAAATTTTATCAGTACCTAGGCTGGTTCCTGGGGAGGAAACTATATTCTGGTGGGGAGAACATTATCAGCTTCTATACAGTCCTAACCTGGCACAGTGGAAAGAACTTTTAATTGGGAAATAGAAGATCTCAGTTTTAATATCAGCTATTAGAATTACTATGTTTGTAGCCTTAGGTAAGCCATGTAATTCCTTAGGGTCTCAGTTTGGACTAGATGGCATCCAAGTTTTCAACTCTAAATCAATGTTCCTATCATCATCATCATCATCATCATCATCATCATCATCATCTACTATAAATGTATATGCATGTATACATACATATGTGTGTGTGTATACACATATAAATTCTTTTGATCTACCAATCAAGAAAGAAAGTGAGGTTAGTTTGGTATTGTCTGTTCTGGGAGATGGCATACTGCATCTTAGTAATCAACAATTCAACTTTTAAAAAAAATCACCAACTGCCCTCCTTATAATACAATCAAAATTTTGTCAGGAATTGAAGTTAAGATTACTGGTCTAGAGTTGACACATTCCATTTTCTTCTCTGTTTCAAAAATTAATATAGCATTTGTCTGTCTCCAGTACATTTTTGTCCTTTATGGTCTTACAAAGATAACTGACAATTTATACAATGATCACAACCTTATAGAAAAGAAGAAAAAACTTTAAAAGACTTTAGAACACTGAACAGCACAATGATAAACCATGTTTCCAAAAGAATGAAGATAAAAAATGTACAAAGCTTCTTAAGAGAGGGATGATGAATTTAAAATCCAGAGACAACCATTTTTGTACATGGTTAATTTGAGGATTTGCTTTCCTGGACTACATATACATTGAAAAATTTTCTTTTGAATTTGTTAAATAGAAGTAGTGTAAGGGACAGATTAAATAAAATACTTTTTACTTGAAAAAACTAATTAATATTGAAAAAAAATTAACAATGGTACAGCTATCATATTTAATAAATATTACAGGACACTGGAATATCATTCATTTTGCCTGAGGGACTTGAATTCATTGAGGCAAGGTGGAGGTTCTCTCACCATATGCTCACCTACCTTAACTTTCAATTTCCCATGAACCAATTTTGTTCCATTTTTCCACAACAGAAAGAAAATAAGAATTTACTAAATCCATCTCCTCTCAATTGCCATCTTTGTCCTAACCAACCCAATTAATGGTCCTGTATCTTTTTGATCATCTTCTTGCCACCTCCAAAGTAGCAAAAAAATAGCTCTTTCCTACACTTTTCTTTTTTCTTTATCTACTTAGCTTCATCTCCATGCTTCTCATATAATTCCAGTGTGGACAGATGACAATTGTCTCATAAAGATCCTTTTGAGAAGATTCAAGGAGTATCACACATTTTGGGGGATTTTGGTATTTTGATTAAACCACCTACGGGAGAAAAAACTGAGGAAATTCATGTAATGGGAGAGTTAATGAAGACATTTAGAGCATGTAAGAACAAAAGACTGAATGAATTTGCAGTAGCATCTTATCATTTCCACAGTCCTTCCTCACTGAAGAAGGTATTTTTTGTATTCTGTGTTTTCAGCTTTGTTTTGTCTAGAAGTTACATTAGCACTAAGGAGTATTGTTGAAAAGACCAAAAAACACATTAGAAATATTCATATCATAATAATCTATAAGCTACTTGAATTATTCCTCAAATACAGTAAAAAAGAGAGAGATTTCCATTTACAGGAGAATTCTTTGGTTGTGGTATTAGGTATAACTGTCAGAAAAAAATAACCTTGGAAATACAATTGATGAATTCTAGCATTTCTTTACAGAATATTAGCCTTCTCTTCTAATGTGAGCAAAAAATGAGTTGAGAGAATTCTTACCATAGTGTATCAAATAACAGTTCTCATCAATTCTTTTCCTTTTTAAAAAAATGGAACCAGTCAATAGAAAAGAAAGAAGATAATCATATCCTTAGGGTTTTGAATGTGCCTCTCAGATCTTTTTTGAGAAAATGACCTTTTTCCAATGACAGTTAATTTAAAACTACCAATTTTATAGAACTGTGGTTTTCTTTACATGTGCTGGTTTGGGAGGGAAAGGTAACATTAGCATAATGGGCTATTGATGAATTGTAAGCTATGAAAGCAAACTGAACATAGTCATTAACTAAGCTATGAACTCTAGACATGTAATTCAAGTGTTTCAATTTAATGGTATTTGGTGAGAAGAGAGAGAGAGAATTCCTATTGAGGCAACTGTCAGGAAAAACCCAGGTTCCAACTTCATGAAATTTCACTGCAGAAAGAATAGCCAGTTCAAAATCATTACTCACCCTTCACATATATTCCCCTCACCCCCACCATCACCAAGCACTGAGCCCCAGAGCACCACACTGACAGGACACCAAAGCAACACTGAAGCCATACTCGACTGATGTAGAATACTCATAGGGCTCATTTCAATTGCAACTGTTTTGTCAATGGTTCTTTAGAACTTGAGTCTCCAAAAGCTTAGCATGATAATTAAGGGGAAAGAAACTAGGAAACCAATGGGGAAAAATCCAAATTTACTGCTGATAAATAATTTACCAAACTAAATGCAAATATAGAGAATGAGAAAAAACAGGATATTATGGTCTGCCTTCTAGACAATACCTGCTACTGCTGCTGCTGCTGCTAGGGAAAACACCACAGCCAGTCACAAGGCAATATTAATGTGTATGATGGAAAGTTTGAAGGAAAAATGGCAGGGGTTGGGGAGATGCAGAGGTATTATACATTAAGTAACAGCCCAAGACTTGAAAGCAAAATACACTCTGGTCAAAGGAAAGTATCCTGAGTTCCAATGATTTGCTAGCTTGCACAAAGATATTGTGTGTGTGTGTGTGTGTGTGTGTGTGTGTGTGTGTGTGTGTGTGTGTATGGTAGAGCTATTAGCCATGCAGAACTTGTATACAAACAGACTAGAGGAGGAGGCCTTCTGTGGCTGGGCTAGCTCATGAGAAAATTATTATGAGGGATTCAAAAGAGGAGACAAGGTGAATGTAAAAAGAGGCATTGAAAAAAAGTGCTTTGAAATATGTAAAGCACTTCACATACATTATTTCATTTGAACCCTATAACAACCCCAGTGCTACAGGTACTACAGGAATTGTTACCATATTTTGTATAAGAGAAAACTAAAATGCAAAGAGATCGAACGGCCTACTTAGTTAAGATCACATAGCTGTGAAGTGTCAGTGGCAGTATTTGTACCTAGATATATTCTAATTACAAACTGAAGAGACTATCTTCTATCCCATATTACTTTCCCTAGAAGAGGCTGTGGAGTCTCCAAAATCTGCTGCCTTTTGGGGACTGAGATGTCCAGGCATTTTGTGCCCCAAGGGGGCATATTCACCTTGCTCCGATCTCCTCCAAAGCAGGAAAGAGAAAATGCCCAGGCTCCCTCTAGTTTGTCATTTAAATTCCTTGACCCAACATTATCCATTTAGGGATATGGGCAAAATCTACTGCACTTCCTCCAGCTTTTTTTAAATAAAAACTACGCATATTATGATTCTAAGTAGATACATACTATCTGCTTATTTTGAAGCCATGTAGCCCTATCAAAAAGCTATAACATTTCTAGATTTTTCCAGTGAAACGCTTCAATCTAGCCTCTAAATACAAAAATGGTTATCCCAGTAAAAATGCTCTTTAAGACAAGTTATTATTTTATAGATTATGCATAGCATAGCCTCTGTGACATCAGAGATTTAAAAAAAATTAAATTTGCCTGAATGAGAATCCCCATCTCTACACTTCCCCCCTCTACCATGACTGCCTCTTGTCTAAGAAATTGCACTGGTGTAATTTTGATTGCCACCTACTAATAACCCCACATGGAACAAGAACCAACAATGGTGGTGTGAAAACTCAGTGGTATTATGTGGGATAATTTTAAGGATGACTGCTCAAGATGACCATTGTTAAGTCAATTCATTTTTCCTGCCCTGGAACAAAATCTATTGCCTCTAGAGCTCAGACAGCTGCCTCACTTAGTTTTTGTTTTCCTACTCCCTTGAGTTTCTCTTTGGTGCTCTAGTCTCCTCTTACATGAATTCAAACATAATATTATGAAGGCCTAGTGCTTTATGTATTACCTGTCTGTCAGATTCTCTTATAATACCCTCTTCTGTTTCAGAAGCATTGTTGAGGCCTGGTGCGTCCTGAGACATTAAAATAGAGGAAGATCTGAATCTCCAATGGAAAGAGATAGACAAAACACAACAACATATACAGAGAATGACAAGGTGTGGATGTGCTGTGATCTATATCAGTATATCATGTACCCTGTCTGATGGAATCACAGTTATGCTAAAGAACCAGTGTTTCACATGGAAAAATCTAGAAGAAAATTTTGACAGAGTATAAGAAATACTTAATAGAATAGAGATATCTAGGGAAATAGAAGAACAATTAGAGTATCAATGAGAGAATTTATATAGAGGAATTTAATACTCTTATGAAACTGAATTTCAGGACATTGTAATCTCAACTCTTACTCCTTGGTATTTTGGTTGCTAGTCTAGTCCTTGTAAATTCTGTTACCTTCGTAAAGAAAGTGCCAAACATGGGGAACAAAACAAAGTACTCCCAGTCATTCATTCTTCTTACAATTTAAATCAGGGCTGTCGAAAATGATGTGGCCTGCCTACAAGCACAGAAATTTACATAAAATGCTTTAGTAAATGAAGCCAAGCTACCACAGAGCTCTCGCTAAAATGGCAAATCAAAATGTACTGTCTATTTTTTCAATAAAAACCTAAGGTTGTGCAGCCCCGAGTTAAATGGCTGGGTAGAAAAGTGCCAAGATCACATTTTGAAAACTCTATCCTTACCTCCATTGTTGATACATTATCTTTTTGGGGGGCCTTATAAGTTAATTTAATGAATGGTCAAATTTAGGAGGTTACCCATAGCACTTTCTGTTTGCACCACTCAGTTGGAGCTATTAATCACAGGCTGCCTTGTGATATCTCTTGAATTATTATTTACTTTTCTCTCTTAGAGTAATAGGTTAATGGGAATTGGAGCTAGAAGGGATTTCATAAATCCCCTATCCCAACCACTTTCACTTTACAGCTGAAGAAACTGAGGCCAGGAAGGAAAGTAAATTGCCTGAGGTCTCACAGTCTTCTCCAATTTAATTTTTCACTTGCTCTAATATTTTTGCCCATAATAAACTGAGAGGTTCTTAGTAAGTAAAGAGCGTGATTTAGACTTCTTTGTATCTTGTTAAAATCCCACTCTTAAAATAACCTAAGACAATGTACTTAATCATAGCTGACCATAATAAGTACTTGATAAATGTGCTTTGTTGTCTCAATTAGACCTTTTTTCCTTACACAATTTTGCATGCAATTGAATTGTGACCCAAGTAATCACTTATGCAATTCAAGGCAAGAAACATTTATTGAGAACTTATGGGAAAGGCCCTTGTATAGGATACAAAGATGAACAATATATGGTCACTAGTCTTAAGGAGCTCACAGTCTAGTGCAGAGATAGTTAACCCGTGGTCTGTAACCCATGACCCCCAAGAGTAATTTTAGGTAACTGACCTCAAGTGGTCAGGACATAGATTTCAGGGTGTCCACAAACTTGAACAAGAAAAAAATTACATCTTTATTTTAACATAATTGGTTTCCTTTGTCATCCTACAGATTTTATTTTATGCACTTAAAAATAATTTTCTGAGAAGAGGTCCTTAGTCTTCACCAGACTGTCATAGGAGTCCATGGCCAAAAAAAAGAAGCTTAAGAACTTCTGGACTAGTGGATGTTGAGGTGATAAATAAATAAATGAATGGGTGAGTGAGTGAGTGAGTGAATGAATGAATGAATGAATGAATAAATAGATAAATAAATGGATGAATGAATAAATAAATGAATGAACATATAAATAAATAAATGAATAGATGAATAAATAAATGAATGGATGGATGGATGGATAAATGAATGAATGAATAAGAATATGATAGCAAAGAGAATAAAAATACATAGAAACCTATGTTTAGCGCTTATCAGAGTGCCTGCACATAGTAGATGCTTAATAACGCTTTTTGACTTGACATGTATCTTTAAGTCTGATCCCATAAACCCTTTCCTTTTTCTAGATAAAGAACTGACTTCCAGAGTGTCTGTGGCTTGTCTGAGGTCTCACAGATAGTACATAGCAGAGCCTAGAATTCAAACAGAGTTCCATTGATTCCAAATTCATCCTTCTTTCCACTGTACTTCATACCAATGCCTCCCTAATGAGAAGTAAAAATGAAGTGCTATGAGAGTTCCCAAGGAGAAAGGATCATTTGGGTTGATGAAGAGAAGCTATATATATGAAAAGGCATTTGCATTGGTCCTTGTAGCATTTCAATTTGCTGAGCTATAGGAGAAATATCTTTTCATACATAAAAGCTGGACAAATAAAACAAAAAAGAACTTCTGAAATGATTTATGAATTACCCTGCAGAAGAAAGAAGCCTATAATTAGACAAACAAAAATCTTTGTCAACAGTACTTCTAGAGTACAAACACATCTCTTAGGACCCAAAGACAAAGAATCTCCAGATCTTGTGGTCTCTTAGACTTTCTACAAATAAACTTTTCTTTTTTGAAAAGTATAGTTTCAAAGGTATCACAAGTCGGTGGTCAAGACAAGATCCTCATTTCAATTCCATATTTTTTCTACTATATTTGTTCAAATAATTGCTCTATTCCTATTCCACACACATGGTATAGAACCAAAGAAAAAAATATGCTAATTATAACCATGCTTGTTAATGTACTCTGCAGTAAAGAAGGAAAAGTTTCCTTTCTGGGTACAAGAATATAAAAAGAAAATTTTTGTTTGTTTTTTGAATTATTAAATACAATAACCATGTTTCTGTAGAAAACCTTTATTCCAAGGACACAAAAGTATTTTGAATACCTTTGGCATAAGCAGAAAGAAGAAAATAATAAGACTAATAAAATTTATATGAAAATCCTGACATTTTATTTAATGATAATATTTTTGTTAGAAAAATATTTACATAATGTGCATATTTGAAATCCTTTCCCTACCACAAATTATAAAAATAAAATTTCACAAACATTGTGTATTTATGCAAGCTCCTTGAGAGTACAGTAGGGATATGTCTGGGGGTTGGGGAGAAGGATTTGTTTTTTATGGCTAATGTCTACCACAATACCTGACACACAATAAGCATTTAAAATTGCTTATTGGTTAATTGATTAAATGTGTATTTGTAGTAGCTGGGGGCACCCTAATCACCCAGAAAAGCTATGTCAAGGTACTGTGCTAGAGTGCATCCTCTCAAAACCTTAGCTTACAAGTTCCCACCAATGTGCTACTTTAATTAGTCCACCAGTGACACAATCCAAAGCAAAACTACTTAATAAAATAGCATGTTTAGAAAGGTAAAAAACAAAACATTATTCTCATAAGCCCAGTAGACAACCTTTCACAGATCCATAGGCATGTAGAACAGATAAGCCTAGGGAACATATGTAGATTAAAACATATGTGACCAGGAAACATGTGGAAGGGATACATGCATAGAGCAAATATGGCTGGGGTGCTTTCATTAAGAGGCATACAGAAAAGAAATACATGGGGCCAAAGAAAATTAGGCCTCTGGTATTATAGGGCTGCTTCTGGTGATATCCTTGCCCTGTTCCCACTTGATTACAACCCCTGGGGTTGCTGTTTCCTAATATACTTAATCCAAGCTGAGAATAACATAAATTTTGGAAGAATTATAGTTTTTGCTATACATTTTTCTTCATGGATATGTTAGCTGTTATTGGGTTGCCCTTTTTTTTGAATAGGCAAACAAGGCCATCTTTTCCTTCATTTCTTACCCAACCTTAAATTGCTGAATGGGAGTTACCTCAGACAAATTGAGTCCTGGGAAAAACATTACAATGAATATAAATTTCTTGAAATAGAGCTCTGAAAACGAGGCTTTGATAAAGCCATTAGGATTCAAATGGAGCCACTTAACTGTACCTTAGACCCAAATCACTCTGGCTATCACTGATTGACCAATAATTGGCCCCAACCCAAACCTCAGTTAGCCATTGTTTGGGTTTTGTTGACTCAGAGTGAGTGTAAATAGCAATTTTTTTCTATTCTGACCAGAAATCCTGAGTGTGTTCCCCCCCTGGATTGATTTATTTTTGGAATTCATAAAAGAAGCCATTTTTTGACTCTAAATAAATGCTTATTTTAGCCTAAATCACCAATTGGGTGTTGCCTCAGACAAACTGAGACCTGGGAAAGACCTTACCTTATAAAGGTCAACATCTCCCACTGCATCCAGGACCATCTCTAGTCATCCTAATCTATGTCTTTCCACTGGACCCAGATGGATCTGAAGGAGAAAGTGAGGCTAGTGACTTTGCACAGCCCCACCTCACTTAAATCCAACTCACTTGCAAGTCAAGACATCACTTTCCTGATGTCATTGGTCCTCTTTGAGAAAAAAGGACAAACAACGGTCCCATGACCAGATACAGCCATGAAGTCTGCACTCAAGCCATTACCTTTATACCCTCTGAATATAAAAACTGAACTTCTACCAAAAACTTCCTTGAGCTTTCATAGGCTAAGACCAACCTAATATTGCTCAGTTCTAGGCCTTCATAACACTCCCCAGACATCTCTGGCCTTATATAATATAGACACTATTCCAGTGGGCTCTGTTTTATATTTGGATCTAAACTCTCCTTCTGCTTCTTTGTTATGTTTGATCTAAGCAGGCCCTACATGAAATTCAGAATTCTGGCCTTTGTGTTCCAGGGCCTTCTGCAGTTCTCCAGAGGCCATTTCTAGATCAGACCTACCTCCTAATCAGACTGTACTGTGCCATATCTTCATGTTCACCTGCCAGCTGTGAGATGAGCTTCCTGAGGCATCATTAGCCACAACATCACTATCTGCTAAAAGGTTGGACTTCACAGGAAAGCTTTGAACAATCTAGTGACCTGATTTTCTCAACGGGCCTCTCCTTTACCACTGATATTCTGAGCTCATTCCTTAATGATTGGCATACTCTACCCATCCCAGTGATTCTGAACTCCAAGATAGTAAAGCAAAAAGCCTACTCCCCATCCAAAATTTATTTTCATCTCTTCCCCTAAAAATGTTCTACTCCAGAAGTATCTGTCCCTTCCATTGTGCTATCTGACATGCCTGTTCCGTAATAAACAAACTCTTTTCACATTAAACTTGCATTTCTTATCTTCTGGCATTCACTGAAACTTGACTCCTTTTTGGTGACAGTGAATACCTGGCTACCTTTTCCAATACTGGTAGAACTTTTTCTCGTATCTTATCTTCCCTATCCCATTCCACAATCCCATTAAATGATCATATTAAAGAAGTTAGAAACAATGAGACCAATGAATGAGTATCAGTGGTTTGTGAGACATCTTGTGAGGGATACATGATTAGATCATTCAGGTTGTTTCCAACAGGTCCCACCTTGTGGTGGGTTGTAATATATACTAAGTGGCCTTAGGAGCTCACCCATCCACCCCTTGTTATAGGTAAGAATAGGCCTACTTAAGGCCTGAAGAGTCTTAGAACCCAATCAAAATGTAAAGAGGTAGTTAAAAGGAGCCTTGCTAGAGGCTTTTCTAGGGGCGTGAAGACTTAAGCTAAGAAGCAGGTGAAGGAAACCTGGATAGAGATAGCAGTCTAGATCCACTCTGAAAAATTACAGTATTCTGAAAATGACTCAAAACTTCTTCCAAAAAGCAAGGCCCGTCTTTCTTTTTTTTTTAAGTTTTCAAATGTTTTTGTTGATATCTTTTGTTTTTCTCATCACCACAGCTTCCTTAGTATTCTTCCTTTTGCCCTTCCAAAGAGCCATTTCAAATAACAAATACTTTATTGTAACTGATCAGACTTGAGAAAGTCTGAAAATATGTGCAATATACAGCAAATGTCAACCTCTTACACCTGTAAGTAAGTAGGGTGTATATGTTTCCTCAGATCTCTTATTTTGAGCCATGCTTTTCCTTTTTAATTTTGTAATACTCACTTTCATTTTTTATGGGTGTTTGCTCTTTCTGCTTACATTGTTAGAAGTCATCACATATGTTTTATTTTATTTTATTTTACTTTTGCTCTGCTCTCTTCATTCTGCATCAGTTTATTTAGATCTTTACATGCTTCTCTATTTTCATCACATTCATCATTTCTTACAGTAAAATGACATTCCATCACTTTCATGTACAACAATTTTTTAGCCATGGGCATCTGTTTTATTTATTTCCAATTCTTTGCTACCATAAAAATGCTGAGATACATGCATACATACATATATTTATATATGACTATCCACGTAGTTGTATATGAGAACTTCCTTCTTATCAAGAGTCTATCATGCTGTATGTCTTACAAACAGTAAACACAAAGGTCTCTGAAGAATAAAATTTAGTATTTCTTAAAAGATAATAGAGAAATAAATGGTGGGTATGATAAGGCCACAATAAATAATAAGGACTTTTAAGAAGAACCATTCATGATCATTTACCTCCTGACAAAAGAAGTAACATTTACTTGTATAGAATTATATATAATGTGTGTATATGTATGTATATGTAATATTTCAATATGAACAATGAGGGCATTTGTTTTGTTTGACTACACATTTGTTAACAAGAAATTTCTTTACATTTTAATAGACAGAAAAAAGATTTTATTTAATTAAAAAATAAAATGTAATTAAAAATTAAGTGGTGCCATCAAAATAATATGTGATATTTTAAAATCGTATGGATTTGTAGGCTTGAAGAAAATGAGCCGTGAGCTGAGTGTGAGCAACTTTTGCTCATGTTAAGCACATCCAGTGACAACTGAGACATGAACCAAGTGCATACCCAGCCTAGATCACTGCCACTTAGTCTTGATGTATAGAAAAAGCTTCTTAAGAATTAGAACTCCCCCAAAATGAAATTCAATGCCTCAGGAAGTAGTAGACCCGCCCTGACTAAAATTCATCAGGCAAAGATTAGATGACCATGTGAGAGTTACAGGTTTAAACCTTCGAAAAAAAAACAAGAGAGTAAGAAAGAGAGGTGTTTACCTTTCATAGTGAATGTTGACTACCAAAGATGTCAGTGGAAGAAGTACCAAGGAATAGATCGACTCTGATGCCAAAGTTATTTGAGAAATTTGGCAGAGTGAGCAGGAGATTGATAGGTAACAGTAACAAGGATCCTAAGAGGCATGGGAGAAAAAGCTAACTTTGGGGTGGCATCAGAACAAGAATCTGGAAATGGTAATGAAGAGATTTACCAAAGAAAGTTCAGATTACTGAACAATTTCCTTCATTTCACATGCTAGCAAGGTTATCCTTAAGATTCTGCAAGCTAAGCTTCAGCAATATGCCAGCTGAGAATTACCAGAATTTCAGGCTGGTTTTCAAAGAGGCAAAGGAACTAGAGATCAATTTTCCAATATTCTCTGGATTATGGAGAATATAAGGGAGTTCTAAAAAACATCTTTTGCTTCCTTGACCACACTAAAGCCTTTGACTATGTGGATCACAACAAAATATGGTAAGTCCTCAAAGAGATGAGTGCACTAGATCATCTTACTTGTCACCTGAGGAAGTTGTATGCAGGCCAAGAAACAACAGTTAGAATCAAACATAGAACAACTGATTGATTGAAAATTGGGAAAGGAGTATGACAAGGCTGTATGTTGTCATCTTATTTATTTAACTTATATGGAGAGCCCATCATAGAAAATGCCAGCCTAGATGAACCAAAAGCTGGAATTAAAGATTCCTGGAGAATCATCAACAAAGACATCACTCTGCTGAGATAAAGTGAGGAAGAATTAAGAAGTCTCTTGACAGGGGCCAAAGAGCAAAGTGTAAAAGCTGGCTTAGAGCTTAACATTAAAAAAATACTAAAGATCATGGCAAATGGTGCCATTACTTCCTGAAAAAAGGGGAGAAAAAATGGAAACATGTCAGATTTTATATTCTTTGGCCCAAAAATCACTGCAGATGGCAATTGCAACTATGAAATTAAAAGATGCTTGCTCTTTGGACAAAAAGCTATGTCAAATCCCTGTCAAAATAACAGCATCATAAAAAGCAGAAAGATCACCTTGCTGGCAAAAGTCCCTATAGTCAAAGCTGTGGTTTTATCAATAGTAATGTATGGCTGTGGGAGTTAGACTAGAAGGAAAGCCGAGTGCTTCAGAATCTACCCTTTCAAATTGTGAGGCTGGAGAAGATTTTTGAGAGTCCCTTGGATAATGAGGATATCAAATCAGTCAATACTTAAAGAAATTAATTCAGACTATTAATTGGAAGGACAAATAGTGAAGCTGAAGCTGATGGCCACATAATTGGGGAGTCAAGACTTTTTCGAAAACACCCTGATGTTGGGAAATATTGAAGGCAAAAGGAGAAATGGACTACATAGGATGAGATGGATAGATCATATTATGGAAACAATGAACACAAACTTGGACAGACTTTGAAAGTGAAAGACAGAAGGGCCTGGTGTGCTATGGTCTATGGAGTACTCAGGTGGCAGTTAATTTGAGGAGGTAGAAGTAGGTTTCATGTCACAGGAAAGATTGTTAGCAATGTAACAGGGATTCCAAATGGCACTATGAAGTGGGCAGGCAATGGTAGGGACAGATGTTAGGGATAGAAGGCTGACACACCTTAGCTTAATAGTTCTTTTTTCAACATCTACTTCCATAGAGGTACTACTTATTCTTCCATGTAACTTCTACCATGTAACCTCTACCCACCCCCCCAAGACCAATAAAAACAACTTGAATCCTTCTCCTATATGAAAGTCCTTTTTCTATCTGAAGATCGTTATCATCTTTTACCTAACTCATTTCAGGATCAGAGGGTGCCTTTGTGGGACTGTGTTAATTCTTGTAAGCTAAATAGAAAAAGTAACTATACTATCTTACAAATTTACATCTTCCTCTTCTGCTACAAGTCCTGTTGATAATTTTAGCTACATTCATTATATCAATACAAAGCTTCCTGCTTCTTAGTCATACACTCACTTGTATAACTGCTATATCCCCTGAAGTACAGGGTAAGTTATTTAAAGTCAGGTATAGCACCATTTTTTGCATGTATTCTGAATACATAGCAAAGCACCTGCTGTAGTGAATGTGGAATAAATACTTGTAAGACCAAATTAAATAAAATCTTCCAAACTCCACCATGAGGAAGCACTGCTATAACCCTACTGTGAAAGTGAGAGTTTGTTTCCAACTGAAGCACTGAGTGAATGTGTTTTTCTAGTGGCCCAAGTCAAGTTGGACTTATGGTGTCAGCAGTTCTAAGAGAATATAATCCTGAGAGAGCACTGGTGAGAGTATTAAATGCATAAAATAAATTCTGAGACTTAACAAGAGAAGACAATAAATTGCCTTGTTTGATGTATTTTTAAAGAGCTATTTGTAAAGCAGGTCTTCCCTACTTCACCACCACCATCTTTGCCCAAATTCCTTTGCAGATAGCTGACTCAATATTATTGTCCAATAAACCTGGTAAAATTGTACGGGAATGGTTATATGCTGAGTAATGTCAGGAAGAACCAAATACTTTTTCTTTGTAGAATGGATAATTAGGATCTTTGAAAGAACATCCAAAACCAAATTGTAAGAATTAGTTAAGATACTAAAGGACACTGGGAAGGAGCTTATTTCTCCCTTTCCCTTCATTTACTCCTGATTTGTTCCCTAAAATAAATTTAATTTCTCTGCTGACTTGACTTCAAGGGTCTTGAATACATCAGTTTGGTTCTTCCAATCGGAATTAATAGATTGGAGTCCTTACTAAATGATTTCTATTGTAAAACAAGTCTTTATGACAAATCATTCCTTGAAAGAGTTCTCCTGCTATTATGCTCCCTTCATAGATGCTATATAGGTTTTATTATGTCCTCCTCTCCTGTTTATTTCTCTTATAGCCTTATAAAAGACAAATTTTTCTTTCTTTTTATTCTCCTTTTTTTTGGTTCTGCCAGAAGCTAAGTACTCCACCACCTGGCCTTTCCATTTATCATGAAGCTGAACCTTCTCTTACATATTCCCTCTTTTAATTAGAATGTGAGCTCCTTCAGTGAAGGGCCTATCTCATTTTTCTATTTGTATCCCAAGTACTTAGCACAATACTTGGCACATAATAATCACATAATCAAAATTTTCCATCTCCCTTTAGATTTTATTTCTTTTCCCCCACTCTTAAGCATTTTCCTGCCTGGTGTCTTCAAAGTTTCATTTACAGGTGACCACTGGCATTTGGTATGTCCATAACTTAAGCCAAAACAGAGGGGAAAAGCTGGGCTCTTAGTATCTAAATCCACATTGCTGTATGTCTTTTTGGGGGGAGGGGGTTGTCTTTTTTTTAATTTATTTAATATATTTAGTTTGCAGCATTGATTTTCACAAAAATTTGAATTACAAATTTTCTCCCCATTTCTACCCTCCCACCCCCTCCAAGATGGCATATATTCTGGTTACCCCATTCCCCAGTCAGCCCTCCCATCTGTCACCCCACTCCCCTCCCATCCCCCTTTCCCTTCTTCCCTTGTAGGGCAAGATAAATATCTATGCCCCATTGCCTGTGTATCTTATTTCCTAGTTGCATGCAAAAACTTTTTTGTTGTTGTTGTTTTTGAACGTCTGTTTTTAAAACTTTGAGTTCCAAATTCTCTCCCCTCTTCCCTCCCCACCCACCCTCCCTAAGAAGGCAAGCCATTCAACATAGGCCACATGCGTATTACTATGTAAAACCCTTCCACAATGCTCTTGTTGTGAAAGATTAACTATGTTTTGCTCCTTCCTAACCTATCCCCCTTTGTTGATTTTTCTCCCTTGACCCTGTTCCTTTTTGAAAGTGTTTGTTTTTGATTACCTCCTCCTCCTGTCTGCCCCCCCTTCTATTATCCCCCCTTTTTTATCTTCTTCCTCCTTCTTTCCTGTGGGGTAAATACCCAACTGAGTGTGTATGGTATTCCCTCCTCAGGTCAAATGCAATGAGACCAAGATTACTCATTCCCCCTCACTTAGCCCCCTCTTCACCTTCCTACAGAACCACTTTTCCTTGCCACTTTTATGCAAGATAATTTACCCCATTCTATCTCTCCCTTTCTCCCTCTCTCAATATATTCCTCTCTTATCCCTTAAATTGATTTTATTTTTTTAGATATCATCCCTTCATATTCAACTCACCCTGTGCCCTTTGTGTGTGTGCATATATATATATATATATATATATATATATATATATATATATATATATATATATATATATATGTATATAGATACCTACATAGATACATACATAGACACATACTTATGTGTATATATACACACACACACACACACACACACACACACACACACACATATATATATGCATATTCCTTTCAGCTACTATGATATTGAGGTCTCATGAATCATACACATCATCTTTCTATGTAGGAATGTAAACAAAACAGTTCAACTTTAGTAAGTCCCTTATGATTTCTCTTTCTCATTTACCTTTTCATGCTTCTCTTGATTGTTGTGTTTGAAAGTCAAATTTTCTATTCATCTCTGGTATTTTCATAGAGAAAGCTTGAAAGCCCTCTATTTTATTGAAAATCCATATTTTGCCTTGGAGCATGATACTCAATTTTGCTGGGTAGGTAATTCTTTGTTTTAATCCTAGCTCCATTGACCTCTGGAATATCGTATTCCAAGCCCTTTGGTCCCTTAATGTAGAAGCTGCCAGATCCTGTGTTATCCTGATTGTTTTCCCACAATATTCAAACTGTTTGTTTCTGGCTGCTTGCATACCTGGGAGCTCTGAAATTTGGCAACAATGTTCCTGAGAGATTTCTTTTTGGGATCTATTTGAGGAGGCGATCTGTGGATTCTTTCAATTTCTATTTTACCCTCTGCCTCTAGAATATAAGGGCAGTTCTCCTTGATAATTTCTTGAAAGATAATATCTAGGCTCTTTTTTTGATCATGGCTTTCAGGTAGTCCAATAATTTTTAAATGATCTCTCCTGGATCTATTTTCCAAGTCAGTGGTTTTTCCAATGAGATATTTAACATTGTCTTCCATTTTTTCATTCCTTTGGTTCTGTTTTATAATATCTTGTTTTCTCACAAAGTCACTGGCTTCTACTTGCTCCAATCTAATTTTTAAGGTCGTATTTTCTTCAGTGATCTTTTGGATCTCCTTTTCCATTTGGGTAATTCTGCCTTTCAAGGCATTCTTCTCCTCATTGGCTTTTTGGAGCTCTTTTGCCATTTGAGTTAGTCTATTTTTTAAAGTGTTGTTTTCTTCAATTTTTTTTCAGTATTTTTTTTTGGTCTCCTTTAGCAAGTCATTCACTTGTTTTTCATGGTTTTCTTGCATCATTCTCATTTCTCTTCCCAATTTTTCCTCTACTTCTCTCACTTGCTTTTCCAAATCCTTTTTGAGCTCTTCCATGGCCTGAGACCAGTTCATGTTTTTCTTGGAGGCTTTTGGTGTAGGCTCTTTGACTTTGTTGACTTCTTCTGGCTTTATGCTTTGGTCTTCTTTGTCACCAAAGAAAGATTCCAAAGTCTGAGACTGAATCTGGGTGTGTTTTCACTGCCTGGCCATGTTCCCAGCCAACTTACTTGACCCTTGAATTTTTCGTTGGGGTATGACTTCTTGTAGAGCAAAGAGTACTTTGTTCCAAGCTTGAGGGGATGTGCCATTGATTTCAGAACTATTTCTATATGGCCAGCTCTGCCACCCCAGCACTCCCCCTTCCTCAAGAACCACCAACCCGGACCTGAGGCAAATCTTCAGCAGGCTCTTCACTGCTACTCTGATCCACCACTTAATTCCTCCCACCACGTGGGCTTGGGGCTGGAAATAACTGCAGCTGTATTTCTGTAGCTGCACCTCCCCCACTGCCCCTGGGGCGATGACCCAACCGCAAACTCTGTCCCCCCTCAGCTTTTCCCACTAACCTTCTCTGTTGTCTTTGGGGTTTGTGGGTTGAGAAGTCTGGTAACTGCCACAGCTCACTGATTCCAGCTGCTAGGGTCTGTTCTACCCGGCTCCTGGTCTGGCTGGTCCTGCTGCCTCCCACACTGAGTTCCGCTCCCCTCCAGTCCATGTGCGATAGACCTCATCTAGTGACCTTCCAGGCTGTCCTGGGCTAGATGCCTGCTTCCCTCTGCTATTTTGTGGGTTCTGCAGTTCTAGAATTTGTTCAGAGCCATTTTTATGGATTTTTGGAGGGATGTGGTGGGGAGCTCATGGAAGTCTCTGCTTTCCAGCCGCCATCTTGGCTCCACCCCCTGCTGTATTTCTAATATTGCTCTTTCTATTATTTTTATTATTCCAGTTTCTTTGTCCACCAAATTATGATCTGTGTCCAGACCATCATTCTCACTGTGTCTTCCAATTCTTGATCTGTCTGCCTGAACCGTTGGAATGAACAGTCTTATTCCCTGACATTCAGTAGCATGATAATTTCTTCACAAAATACACCATTTGCTCACAGATGAAGGCCATTTGATGCTCCTACTTTTTGCTGCTGTTTTTGTTGATGCTATAACCCTTATTGGAGACTCTCCTAAAATAATGGGCAAAGACGCCTTTGGAGAGATTTTGTCATTGGTCATCCAGGAAACCCAATGATATTCATATGGAAGATGTATTAAAGAAAGAAGAGATTTCAATCAGGAATGCCAGTTAGGAGTCTATTGCAGTGGTCCAGGTAAAAGATAATGAAAGTTTGAGATTTGCTAGTAGCCATGGGAGTAGAGTGAAGGAGATGTGTGAGAGATATTATAGAGATAAAATACATAAAACTTAGAAACTTATATAGGGAGGTTGAGGGAAAAGAAAGAGTTAAAAATGACTACAAGGGTGCACATTTATATGACTGGAAATACTGCCACCAGCAGAAATGGGAAAGTTTTGAAGACAAATTTGTCTATTTAAGGAAAATAATAAGTTCCATTTTGAACATGTTGAGGTTGAGATGTGGAGAATATCAAAGTACAGATATTCAGGAAGAAGTCTGTAATGTTGGACTTTACACTTTAGAGTCAAATTATGCTTTAGGAAAAATCAGTTGGCAGCTATATGGAAAACAGATTGGAGGAGATGGAGACTTCAGATAAGAAGACCAAATAGAACATTCTTGCAATAATCTAGGTGAGAAGATGATAAAGGCCTGATCTAGGGTGTTGGTTGTGTGAGCAGAAAGATGGATTGGATAGGTGGGCTGAATGAGGCATCAAAAATAATAATAAAATAATCAGGAGTGATGACAATCTTCCGCAATAGAGAAATTCTGAAGAGCAAATTTTTTTGGAAGGGGAGGAATAATGAATGATAAGGTTTTTTAAAAACACCTTGAATTTGAGATGCTTACAATAATCTAGTTTAAAATGTCTAATAAAAATTGGTGATGTGGTATTGGAACTCAAAGTTGTACTTGTACTGGCACTGGAGACAGACCCTAGTCTGGATGAATAGATGGAGACATTTATAGAGATGATAAGTACACTCTGTGGAGCCAATTAACCCCCCAAAGTGAGAACACAGAAGAAAAGAGGAACTGTGACAGAGCCATGGGGGACACCCCACAGTTAACGGGCATGACATAGATGAAGATCTAGCAAAGGAAATCGTGAAGTAGTATCAGACAAAAAGAAAGTGTCTTACAAACCCAGAGAGGAGAAAGTGTCCAAGAAGAGTTTGCTTACTCTGAATAGTGAATCTTTGATATGTTTTGTACCTAAACAATCACAGAATATCAGATCTAAAAGACACAATAGAAGCTGTCAAGTCATTGACCCATAGCCAAACCAGTATTCTCACTCTAGCCTCATCACCATCTGGTGCTCTGCTTAAAGACTCACATTCACAAGAAACTCACTACCCTTCCATTTTTGGACAGCTCTTATTGTGAAGAATTACACTTTTACACTTAATTGCACAGATTCATCAGTCACCATCATAAGCTCCAGGTTCCAGTTGGCTGACACTTGGTTCAGGTATGGTGACCAAAAACCACGAGGTATGCTCCCTCTCTGACATAGAGACAGATGTTCCCCATCCAAGGGAATGTTCTCTATGTATTTAGAGCTGATACAACAGCCTAATTTTCCCCTAATTAGCTCTGCTTAAGCACTTAGGTACAATTATAGAAATCACTCATGACTATCAGCTATCTCTGACAGTCATTAACCTCATCTTGGGACAAAGTCCAGGGAGAAATTGCTCTTTTGCAGCTATCAGGCATGTCTGTCGTGTGAGGCCCCTACTGGCTCCACTCCTCCAATGATATGCTGGAACCAGCTTGTACTCTCAGGAACTGATTATTAGATTTTCAATTTGAGCATTTAAACCTCATAAGTCAGCAAATGCTGTTAATCTGAGCTTGATTTATTGTTTTGTTGACTTAAGAAGGTAAAGGAGAAAATCTAAACAATGTAGATTACATTTAGAAGTGTGGTGTGTCTATACATTTTAGTTTTAGAGGTCCAGTGAAAAACATTCTCGAGAACCTCACGCACTGCTCATGCCTTTTTAACATAGTGATATTCATCCAACAAAATCAGCATAGTCATTTTTCATGTGCCTCAGAAATCCCTTCTGGAATGATCTAAAATTGAGAGAACCTACAAACCTTGGATTCCTATTTTTCAACAATCCCAAGCAAAAGAAAAAAAAAGTTAAGACTTTTCACTTTTTACCATCAGAAGATCACCCTTCAAAAATAAACTGTGTTATGAAATATTTGACAGATAATTCCAGAACAAACAATTATTATGATGATGAATTCAATAGGCACAGGTAATTCTAGAACAATCAGGTCTCTGTAATCTACAAGGTGACCATGTAGCTGTAAGCATCTTATCACAATTTACCCCTGGACTCCACATTTCTATGCTTATTTCTATAAGATTCAAGATGAAGATTATTAACAGGTTGGCATTTTTACCTTATTCCTTTTACATGTCTTATCTTTTTTTTTCATTAATTGATTATGAAACAAGGAGTAAATGTGGAAAAAATGGAAAATTTCCTCCTTTTCTTTACGTTTCTTCCACACTAGCAGGGGTCTGAAAATGGCTATTCTCTGTTGTTTGTAATTTCAACCCATTAGAGCTACTTTTGAAAAAGTGTGCTTTACTCATAGGACTTCCTTGTCACCTATAAGGTTTTTCTCCCCTTAGTTGTCCCCTATATATGTTTTTGTGAGACAGAACTGACAAAATAGTGTAGGAATGTAAAATTCCAATAAATGTCATATCAAATCTAGCACTGATTTAATTTCAGGAGACCACACCTAAAAGGTGTCTCTACAATGGTGAATAGTTGAAGGATTGTGTTCTTCTTGTGCTATTGTTATGAGTTCTCTTTGTGTGAACATACTTGCATCTTGGTAGTGTGCACAGGTCTTAGAGATATAACTTGTTGAAGAAGTCATAGAAAGTTAAGCTTCATTTTGCTGTTGATAGAGTCGTGGCTGCTATGGCAATAAACAAGAAACATAAAAATTCAAGAGATAATACTGGCAGCTCTTTACAGGTTACGTGAAACGGACTGCCCCAGTTGTTACAACAAAGGTTGTCTGGTGCATGGTAACCTATCACCATTATTCAGTCTTTTGTGACTCATTCTGCTGGCATGAAAAACTGGGCTCCATGGGTTAGAAATTATATAACCCTCAGGCTCAGAGTAATGGGGGTTGGTATCATGTGGGAATAGGCAACCTACCCATAGGCCCATGACAACAAACAAAATATAGATCAAGGAAGAAAAAATAAATAAAAATGTAAATTTGAAAACTAGGAATTTTGGAGTTGTTGCTGTGGCACACTTCTATGATCCTCCACTGCTTCCATCATTTTTAAAACCTTCAGCATAGGAAGCATCGTGGATAGACTGTCCAGATTTAAAGTTTCTACTTGCCATCTACAGGACTTAGCAAGAACTCTGACAAGGCTTGAATTTGTCTATCTAAGAAGGAACTGCATGAAAATCAATGGAGTTTATTAAGTTAGTTAAGCCCACTTCTTCACTGATGCCCATTACCTTCTCTTGAAAATTCCAAATGTGCTGTGAGATACTCTAGATCCGACCACAGAATGCCCATTTCTCTTTGGTTGGTATAAAGATGTGTGCTTCAATTTTTAGTTTTAGACTAAATCAAAGATAATGACCATCTAAGACTCCATCTCTCAAACACAGCCACTGATAGTTTGAGGGCCCATGAGTTTAATTGTCCTTCCTTTGGACAACTCTTTTAACTGTCTGATTTTCCTTGGAGTTTTCTTTTCAGTCTTTTACAATTATTTCAACTATCAATTCTATGAGTCCTGGAAGAATGGCCCCAAACAACGTCAAATGGGTAAGACAGCCTTTAGGTAGCTCAAAAGGCTCTGTCCAAGTCTCTTCACTGTTTGTTTTATACCAACAGTTGATCATCCTTTTGAGTATGCTTAGGATTCAGCTGTCTACATTGCTGACAATGGTGACAAAAGAAAAACCAGCCAATCCCTCTTAGAGAGCTCTCTCGATCATACTACTATAGTCTCCCCCACCCCAATTTTGAGACTTTACAATTCCAGGGTTATAAGTCCTCTTGGACCGTACTCCTGATTCAAGTGTCTACTGTGCCCATAGGTATAATGAAATAATAGCCCAACCAACCTCTCCCAAACTCCAGTAAGTCAGTTACACTCCTAGTGGCTGACATTTTTGCTCCAGTTTTGAGGCTACACAATTTCAGCAGAACAGAAGAATTAAAATATGTCTTTAAAGGCTTGGCCTTTCTTATTTTTTCTAGGCCTTTCTTGTACTGGTCACCAATGGCTGAACTAGTAGCTTGAGCAGTTAGCTTGTTTTTTTTTCAGACAACTGTTTTTAACTACTTAATTGTCTTCTTTTCAGAACAATCTATCTAATAAGTTTTTTATAATTATTTCACTTCATGTCCTTATGGTCCTAGAAGGATGGGCCCAGGAAAATTTAAGAGGATAAGAACTGTGGTCTTTCTCCAGGAAGTTGACATCACTGTGCCTCAGTACCTTAACTATTTGCTTGAATCTGCCAGAGTACTATATTTACTTACACACCAAGGCCTGGTAATCCTGGTTTTGCTCAAGATTTTAGTGTTCATTCTCCTCAAAGAGGTAACAATAAAATAGCCAACATCTTCCTCTGGACCATCTTGGTACAATTCTAGGAGCATACATCCACAGCCCCTGACTGAGTCTCTACAATTCCAAAAGAACTAGAGGACCAAAGAATACATAAAAATGTAGCTCTGAGAGCTTAGCTTTTTATATTCGCTCAAGTCTTTCTTTATGTTTCTGGGCTGGCAAGATAGCTGCTCCTCATAGACACTCTCATTTACAATTCTAGGGGCTGGCTGCCTTGGCCTATCTCCATTGTTTGGGCCCCAATTGACTTAGATTGAATGTAAATAACAATTGTTTCTGGTTTGGCCAGAAGCTCTGAGGGTCTTCCTCTCACAGATTGATTTTTTTAACTAGATAAAGAAGCCATTCTCTATCTCGTTTCTTACCTAACCCTAATCACTGAATGTGCATTGCTTCAATCAAGCAGAGACTGGTTAAAGATTTTAGCTTAAAAAGGCCAATGTCTCCTACTGCATCCAGAGCCATCTCCAATCATCCTGATCTATATCTTGCCACTGGACAGAGATGGCTCTGGAAAAGAAAGTGAAGTTGGTGACTTTGCACAGCCCTCCATCACTTAAATCTAATTCACTTGCATGTCTTGGCATCAACTCCCTAATGTCATGGTCCTTTTGGAAAATGAAGGACAAACAACAACAGAAACAACAACAGAACTAGAGAACTGAAAAGCAGAGAGAAATTCGGCATTGAAGGTTTGGCCTTACTCATTTTTCTCCAGTCTTCCCTTATACTTGATGGCAATTTCTGGGTTTAGAGGGCAGCCACTCTTCATGATCTTCTTTGGCTATAGCTCTAGGGGCCAGCTGCCTTGGCCGCTTTGTCTGAGTACCCACAATCCCAGGAAAAATGAGGTAATGAGTAACATATGGAACTACAGCATTTAATAATTCACCTTCAGGGGCAGAGACAAAATGGCAGCTGGAAAGCAGGGACTTGCCTGAGCTCCCACCCAGGTTCCTCCAAACACCAATAAAAAATGGCTCTGAACAAACTCTAGAACTGCAGAACCCATGGAATAGCTGAAAGAAGAAGGGCTGTAGCCCAGGACAGCCTGGATGGGCCCTGGGTAGGGTCCATTGCATGGCTCCAGGAGCGCAGGGGAGCAGAGCCTAGCGTGGGCTGCGCCTGGAGCAACCAGATCAGAAGCCGAGTGGAACAGGCCCTAGCACCCTGAATCTGTGAGCTGTGACAGTTACCAGACTTCTCAACCCACAAACACCAAAGACAACAGAGAAGGTTAGTGGGAAAAGCTGCAGGGGACGGAATGAAAGGAGTTCTCTGTTTGGCCACCACCTCAGGGGCACCAGAGGTGGTGCAGCTCTGAGGACTACAGCTGCAGTTGCTTCCAGCCCCAGGCCCAAATGCTGGGAGGAATTAAGTGGCAGATCAAAGTGGGAGTGCAAAGCCTGCTTAGAACTGAGTCCGGTCTGGGTGGGTGGTTCTTGGTGGAGGAGGAGTGCTGGGGTGGCAGAGCTTGCTGTACAGAAATAGCTCTGAAAACAACAGTGCAGCCCCTCAAACTTGGAACAAAGTACTCTCTACTCTACAAGGAGTCATACCCTAATGAAAAACTCAAGGGTCAAGTAGTTGTCTGGGAATATGAACAGGCAGAGCAAGAGGACTCAGATTCAGACTCAGACTTTGGGATCTTTCTTTGGTGACAAAGAAGACCAAAACATACAATCAGAAGAAGCGAACAAACTCAAAGAGCTTACATCAAAAGCCTCCAAGAAAAACATGAACTGGTCTCAGGCCATGGAAGAGCTCAAAAAGGATTTGGAAAAGCAAGTGAGAGAAGTAGAGGAAAAATTGGGAAGAGAAATGAGAGTGATGCGAGAAAACCATGAAAAACAAGTCAATGACTTGCTAAAGGAGACCCAAAACATACTGAATCAAATAACACCTTAAAAAATAGACTAACTCATACCAGAGGTAAGCAGGGCTCCAGCCCAGGACAGCCTAGATGGTTGCTGGGTAAGGTCTATCGTGCACGGACCTGGGAGGGAGCAGAGCAGAAGAGAGCCCATCATGGGCCGCATGGACCAACCAGACCAGGAGCTGGGCAAGCGGGCCCTAGCACCCTGAATCAGTGAGCTGCGGCAGTTACCAGACTTCTCAACCCACAAACACCAAAGACAACAGAGAAGGTTAGTGGGAAAAGCTGCTGAGGACAGGGTGATAGAGTTTGTGGTTCAGTCATTGCCCCATAGGCAGCGGAGGTGGGGCAGCTACAGAACTACAGCTGCAGTGGCTTCTGCTCCCAGGCCCACCTGGTGGGAGGAATTAAGTGGCTGATCAGAGCAGGAGTGCAGAGCCTGCTTAAGATGTCAGTCCAGTCCGGGTGGGGGTCTTGGGGAAGGAGGAGTGCTGGTGTGGCAGAGCTGGCCGTAATAGCTCTGAAAACAACAGCGCATCCCCTCAAGCTTGGAACAAAGTACTCTTTACTCTAAAAGCAGTCATACCCCGCTGAAAAACTCAAGGGTCAAGTAAGTTGGCTGGGAACATGGACAGGCAGCAGAAACATGCCCAAATTCAGTCTCAGACTTCGCAATCTTTCTTTGGTGACAAAGAAAACCAAAACATACAGCCAGAAGAAGTCAACAAAGTCAAAGAGCCTACAACAAAAGCCTCCAAGAAAAACATGAACTGGTCTCAGGCCATGGAAGAGCTCAAAAAGGATTTGGAAAAGCAAGTTAGAGAAGTAGAGGAAAAATTGGGAAGAGAAATGAGAAGGATGTTAGAAAACCATGAAAAACAAGTCAATGACTTGCTAAAGGAGACCCCCAAAAATACTGAAAAATATAATGAAGAAAACAACACCTTAAAAATAGACTAACTCAAATGGCAAAAGAGCTCCAAAAAGCCAATGAGGAGAAGAATGCCTTGAAAGGCAGAATTAGCCAAATGGAAAAGGAGGTCCAAAAGACCACTGAAGAAAATACTACTTTAAAAATGAGATTGGAGCAAGTGGAAGCTAAAGACTTGATGAGAAATCAAGATATTATAAAACAGAATGAAAGGGATGAAAAATTGGAAGACAATGTGAAATACCTCATTGGAAAAACCACTGACCTGGAAAACAGATCCAGGAGAGATCATTTAACAATTATTGGACTACCTGAAAGCCATGATCAAAAAAAGAGCCCAGATATCATCAATCAAGAAATTATCAAGGAGAACTGCCCTGATATTCTAGAGTCACAGGGCAAAATAGAAATTGAAAGAACCTGCAGATCACCTCCTCAAATAGATCCCAAAAAGAAATCTCCTAGGAATATTGTTGCCAAATTCCAGAGCTCCCAGATGAAAGAGAAAATACTGCAAGCTGCCAGAAAGAAACAATTTGAGTATTGTGGAAACACAATCAGAATAACCTGAGATCTAGCAGCTTCTACATTAAGAGATCGAAGGGCTTAGAATATGGTATTCCAGAGGTCAATTGAGCTAGGATTAAAACCTAGAATCACCTACCCAGCAAAACTGAGTATCATGCTCCAAAGCAAAATGTGGACTTTCAATAAAATAGGGGACTTTCAAGCTTTCTCAGTGAAAACACCAGAGATGAATAGAAAATTTGACTTTCAAACACAAGAATCAGGAGAAGCATGAAAAGGTAATCAAGAAAAAGAAGAAGAAAAAGAAATAGCAAGGCACTTACTAACGTTGAACTGTTTTGTTTACATTCCTACATGGAAAGATGATGTGTGTGATTCATGAGACCTCAGTATTAGGGTAGCTGAAGGGAAAATGCATATATATATATATATATATATATATATATATATATATATATATATATAGTTTATATATATACACATATATATACATACATACATATATACATATATATACACATATATGTGTGTGTATGTATATATATATACATACACACACACATATATATACATATATATATATATAGAGAGAGAGAGAGAGAGAGAGAGAGAGAGAGAGACAGAGACAGAGACAGAGAGAGAGAGAGAGACAGAGAGAGAGAGAGGGCATAGGGTGAGTTGAAGATAAAAGGATGATGTCTAAAAGAAATAAAATCAAATTAAGGGATAAGAGAGGAATATATTGAGATAGGGAGAAAGGGAGAATGGGGTAAATCATCTCGCATAAAAGTGGCAAGAAAAAGCAGTTCTGTAGGAAGAGAAGAGAAAGCAGGTGAGGGTGAATGAGTGAATCTTGCTCTCATTAGATTTGACCTGAGGAGGGAATACCATACACACTCAATTGGGTATCTTACCCCACAGGAAAGAAGGAGGAAGAAGATAAAAAGGGGGATGATAGAAAGGAGGGCAGATGGAGGAGGAGGTAACCAAAAACAAACACTTTCAAAAATGGTCAGGGTCAAGGGATAAAATTGGATCAAGGGGGATAGGTTAGGAAGGAGCAAAATATAGTTACTCTTTCACAACATGAGTATTGTGGAAGGGTTTTACATAATGATATGCATGTGACCTATGTTGAATTGAATTCCTTCTTAGGGTGGGTGGGGAGGGAAGACGGGAAAGAATTTGGAACTCAAAATTTTAAAAACAGATGTTCAAAAACAAAAAAAAAGTTTTTGCATGCAACTAGAAAATAAGATACACAGGCAACAGGGCGCAGAATTTTATCTTGCCCTACAAGAAATGAAGGGAAAAGGGGATGGGAGGGAAGTGGGGTGACAGAAGGGAGGGCTGACTGGGGAACTGGACAACCAGAATATACATCATCTTGGAGAGGGGGGGAGGGTAGAAATGGGGAGAAAATTTGTAATTCAAACTCTTGTGAAAATCAATGCTGAAAATTAATATATTAAGTAAATTAAATAAAAAACAAATAGACTAACTCAAATGGCAAAAGAGCTCCAAAAAGCCAATGAGGAGAAGAATGCCTTGAAAGGCAGAATTAGCCAAATGGAAAAGGAGGTCCAAAAGACCACTGAAGAAAATACCAACTTACAAATTAGATTGGAGCAAGTGGAAGCTAGTGACTTTGTGAGAAATCAAGATATTATAAAACAGAACCAAAGGAATGAAAAAGTGGAAGATAATGTGAAATACCTCATTGGAAAAACCACTGACCTGGAAAATAGATCCAGGAGAGATAATTTAAAAATTATTGGACTACCTGAAAGCCATGATCAAAAAAAAGAGCCTAGATATCATCTTTCAAGAAATTATCAAGAAGAACTGCCCTGATATTCCAGAGCCAGAGGGTAAAATAGAAATTGAAAGAATCCACTGATCACCTCCTGAAAAAGATCTCTAAAAGAAAGCTCTTCGGAATATTGTCACCAAATTCCAGAGCTCCCAGATGAAGGAGTAAATACTGCAAGCAGCCAGAAAGAAACAAATTGAGTATTGCGGAAACACAATCAGGATAATACAAGATCTATCAGCTTCTACATTAAGGGATTGAAGGACTTGGAATGTGATATTCTGGAGGTCAATGGAGCTAGGATTAAAACCAAGAATCACCCACCTAGGAAAACTGAGTATCATGCTCCAAAGCAAAACATGGATTTTTAACAAAATAGAGAACTTTCAAGCTTTCTCAGTATGAAGACCAGAGCTGAATAGAAAATTTGACTTTCATTCACAAGAATCAAGAGAAGCATGAAAAGGCAAACAAAAAAGAGAAATCATAAGGGACTTATTAAAGTTGAACTGTTTTGTTTATATTCCTACATGGAAAGATGATGTGTATAATTCATGAAACCTCAGTATTAGGGTAGCTGAAAGGAATAAACATATACATATACATATATATATATATATAGAGAGAGAGAGAGAGAGAGAGAGAGAGAGAGAGAGAGAGAGAGACAGAGAGAGAGAGAGAGAGAGAGAGAGACAGAGAGAGAGAGACAGAGATGGAGAGAGAGAGACAGAGAGAGAGAGAGACAGAGAGAGAGAGAGACAGAGAGAGACAGATGGCACAGGGTGAGTTGAATATGAAGGGATGATATGCAAAAAAATAAGATCAAATTAAGTGATGAGAGAGGAATATATTGAGAGAGTGTGAAAGGGAGAGAGATAATAGGGTAAATTACCTATAATAAAAGTGACAAGAAAAAGCACTTCTGTAGAAAGGGAAGAGGGGGCAGGAGTGAAGAGGGGGAATGAGTGAATCTTGCTCTTATTGGATTTGACCTGAGGAGGGAATAACATAGACACTCAATTGGGTATCTTACCCCACAGGAAAGAAGGAAGAAGGTGATAAAAAAGGGAGATGATAGAAGGGAGGGCAAATGGGGGAGACAGGTTATCAAAAGCAAACACTTTCAAAAATGGACAAGGTCAAGGGAGAAAACTGCATAAAGGGCGATAGGATAGGAAGGAGCAAAATATAGTTAGTCTTGCACAAAATGAATATTGTAGAAGGGCTTTACATGAGGATATACATGTGGCCTATGTTGAATTGCTTGCCTTCTTAGGGAGGGTGGGTGGGGATGGAAGAGGGGAGAGAATTTGGAACTTAAAGTTTTAAAAGCAGTTATTCAAAAAAAAGTTTTTGCATGCAACTAGAAAATAAGATATACAGGCATTGGGGCACAGAAATCTATCTTGCCCTACAAGAAAGTAGGGGAAAAGGATGAGGGGCAGTGGGGTGTCAGAGGGGAGGGCTGACTCGGGAATCAGGCAACTAGAATACACGCTATCTTGGAGTGGGGGAGGGTAGAAATGGGGAGAAAATTTGTGATTCAAACTCTTGTGAAAATCAATGCTGACAACTAAAAATATTAAATAAATAAATAAATAGATAAATAAATGAATAAATTGATAAATGAATAGATAAAGGTATACCTTTAGCCATGCAAAAAAAATAATAATTCACCTTTAGCTTTTAATACTAAAGGTTTCTCAGTTAAATGGGGAGAAAATTTGTGATTCAAACTCTTGTGAAAATCAATGCTGACAACTAAAAATATTAAATAAATAAATAAATAGATAGATAGATAGATAAATAAATGAATAAATAAATGAATAAATTGATAAATGAATAGATAAAGGTATACCTTTAGCCATGCAAAAAAAATAATAATTCACCTTTAGCTTTTAATACTAAAGGTTTCTCAGTTACTAGGCTGACAAGCTTTCAAATTTCATCCTTCTTTTGATCAATTTATTGATTCAAATAAGAGGTATTTCAGCAGTTGGAAATGTGGGATGAGTTTGTGCCAGGTCTTCACAAATATACAAAGGAAGGAGAGAACACATTAAAATTAAGGAATTATTAATTTTTATGAAAGATTGTGTGGAGAAATGTATATGTTTAGAAAGGTGGGTTTGGAAACAGATTGTAAAGTGCATTAAATGTCATTATCAATAGTTTGTGTTTTGTCTTGCAGGAAATATGGAATCATTGAAGGTCTTTGAGTAGGACAGTGATTTGATAAATTAGGAGATCATTGGGGGATAGCTAGGTGGTGCAGTGAGTAGAGCACCAGCCCTGGAGTCAGGAGCACTTGAGTTCAAATCTGGCCTCTGACACTTGACACACTTACTAGCTGTGTGACCTTGGGCAAGTCACTTAACCCCAGTTACCATGCCTCCCTCCTGCAAAAAAAGATCTTTGGAGTCACTATGTGAATAATGGATTCAAGGTAGGGAAAGATTGTGCTCTATCAAATAATGGATGATTCAACTTAGAGATTATTACAAATATACAGACAAGAGTCAATAATAACCTGAACCAGAGGGATGATAGAGGAGTAGAGAAGATAGATATGAGAAAGGTGAAGCAAAAGTAAAATCAACAGAACTTGGCAAAGGATTAGACATAGAGAACAGAGAATAAGATGGAGTCAAAGATAATTACCAAGTTATGAGACTGGGTGACAAAGAGGCTGGTACTATCAACAGAAACAGAGAAAACAAAAGGTATAACAGTTCTAGAGGGATTGTTTTAGAAGCTTTGAGCTTGAGGTATATGGAAAACATCAAAGGAACAGGTACAGTATGTATCAGTGATGTAATATTGGAAGTCAGAATGGTTTTGCCATCAACACAGAAAGGGAAACCAGGACACCATATTTCCCTATTGCTAGCCTGAAGGTCATTTGATTCTCATAACAGCCCTGTGAAATAACTTTATTTTACAGATGAGGAAACTCAGGCACATAACAGTGAAGTAACACAGCTTCCAGACTCCTAGTCTAACCCTTTGGATAATGTTGTTTATTATATTCTAGTCTACTGAGAGGTATTCAGTTCTGATATTTACTCGGTTTATTCATAAATATTTCTTCAGAACAATGTTCAAGATATATCATACCAGTTTTTAACCCTAATGAGTTCATTTAAATAATACCCTCCATCGATATAGTATTTTTTTACTTTTTCAAAGTATTTTTACAACATGTCTTCTTTGTTCTGTGGGGAGTGATTTATCATGAAACAAGAAGAATAGTCTGATTATCTCATTTATTCCATTCTTAAAATATTCCTGACAGGAAGAAAACATTATATATTGTAGAAGGGGGGGAAGAATAGAAAAGTAGGAAGAAGGATGCTGTGAAGTTGTGCAAGCAGAAAGGTCAGAAGTGTTAAGAGATTCCTGAGAGTACAAGAGATGAAGAAGAAAAGAAGGATGGTGAGATTTAAAAAAGATAAAGTACAGATTAACTTTCATGGAACAGGAAATGAGTAAACTTGACTCAAAGGAGAAAAAAGATGTTTTTAAGAGCATAAATGTGAAAAGTCATATAGTTAGAACAAAAAAAAACAATGGACAGTGCATGTGGTCTAGTGATATTCATGTCATGCCACGCGATCTGAAATAAGGCTTCTTAGACTGGAGTCCATGAACTCATATTTATTTTTCAACTGTATTCCAGCATTTTTTCATGAATGGCCTCCCCCTTTTTTCCCCCGCTGACTTTATTAGCTTCAAGTCCCAACTAAAATGCCTTTTTTTACTGGAAGTGTTCTCTAATTCCTCTTAATTCTAGTGCCTTCTCTCTATTTTTCCTTTTATCCTGTATATAGCTTACTTTGTGTATGGATAGATAAATAGATAGATGGATAGATAGATAGATAGATAGATAGATAGATAGATAGATAGATAGATAGATAGATTTGTTAGCATGTCATCTTCCTCAATAGCTGGCAAGCTACGTGAGAGCAGGGACTATCTATTGTCTCTTTTTGTGTCCCTCCTGCTTAGCATAATGTCTGACACATAGTAGGTACTTAATAAATGCTTATTGATTGATCTTTATTAATTAATTTTCTGAATAAATCATTCATAAGGTAAATGTAGTAGCTGAATTTTTAAACTGAATGTTGCTTACAGTTGAATTAGATTATAGTCTTTATTGATCCTATTAAACATTTATCTACAAAACAAAGCCCACTGTGCTCTTCCTCTAGATGTGAATTTCTTCACTAAACTCAGTTGGATTACATTTGTCTGTCAGCAGAATTGCAGAAGGCTTCATTTTAATCATTAAAGTACACACTTTAATAGTTCTATACCAAGATACCTTATTGCACAAACAACAGTCCTCGAAAGGATGGGAATGTCATTACAATCAGTTGATTTGGGGTTTGTCCCATTCCTTCTTCTTACTGAAGATTAGATGGTCTTGCAATCAATATAGTTAAACAGTTTAAGGCACTTGTCTGCAGAATAATAAACAGATAGTTTAAATGATCAGTTCCTGCACAGAAACAGCCTGGGTTGCAAAGGGTCCATAAAAGCATTATCTTTTCCATTAGTTCCTCCTAGGCTTTTTGCCATTTTCAGGTTTTAGTACAATGTTTGAAAATAGGTTTCTAACATGGTCAAGTCAGGTTGTGTAGTTAACTTCTCAGCAGAGATTTGCTGGAAAGCTCTTGTTGACATACTACCAAGACATCTCATTCCTTTGGTTACCTTTCGCACTAAAGACTGGAGTAGAATTATCCTAATATCAGCACCATAAGACATTGCTTTGTTTTGTTTAGTCGTTTCAGTGTTTCAGTCTTATTCAATTCTTCGTGACTCCATGTGGGGTTTTCTTGGCAAACATACTGAGGTGGTTTGCCATTTCCTTCTCTACCTCATTTTACAGATAAGCAAACAGGGTTAAGTGACTTGCCCAGGGGCATACAGATAGTAAGTGTCTGAAGGTAGATTTGAACTCTGGAAGATGATTAGAAACCCCTAAAATATGCAGCATGATGTTAGTTGACAGAGTGCCTAATTTCAAGTTAGGGAGACCAGGGTTCAAATCCTGTGCCTAAAATTTACTAGAATTATGTCCATGAAAAAGTTACTTAACCACTATTATCCTTACTTTCCTTATCTATAAAATGAGGAGATTGGATTCCATGTCCTCTAAGATCTCTTACAGTTGTAAATCTATGATCTATGAACTTATCAGCCAAAAGTGCATAATTCTACTCTAGAAATGAGAATTACTATAAAATTTTGTTCCCAATAAAGTATGTAGACATAAAGATATCCCCATTTAAGGGAGCAGTTATGCAGAATAAATTTTGCACAACTATAAAAAAAACTCAATGTAAGTTTATAGTATCAACTACACTATAACTCTACTGAGGTGAAATATTGTGAAAACTCCTGTCTAGATTCATTACAAAGAATTACAGAACAGAAATAAAACTAGGGTGGGGCAGTAAGAACTTTGGATCAACGCACTAAAATTTGGAAGATCCCAAACATAAAGTGAAAATTTCAGAACATGATACAATTTTTAATTTGTTAAATTTGCATTTCAACAATACTTTTATTCTTTTGGCAGCATAGAAACAACAGAGCTTTGTAAATAGTGAAGAAGAATAAACTAGAAAGCTATTAGATGGCAAGTTTCTCAAGTCTCTCACATTAATCAGTCAGATAGTCATTCAATAAGCATTTATTAAGTACCAAATATGAGCCAGGCACAGAGCTAAACACTTCGAATACAAATAGAAAGAAAGGATAAAAGCGAGCAAGGAAGGAAGGAAGAAAAGAAGGGAGGGAGGGAGGTCCTTTTCCTCTAGGAGCTCATAATCTAATGGGTGAAAAAATACAAGAAAAGGAAGCTGAAAAGGGTGGCCAGGGGAGGGGTGCTGTTATCTAGAGAGGTACTTAGTGCACAGGGACAAGATGGGCAATTCCAAAGGAGTGTGACATAGTGAAATGGAGGCTCTGGGAGGTGCTCTATATTCTGCTGTCCATACAGAGGGAAGGACCCCAGTGGCAGAGGTCTCTGGTGAGGTATGAATTCCAGGACTAAAGTGATCTTTCAGGATAAAGAGGTTCCAGAGACATGATGGAGAACTCCAGAGGTATGAAGTTGGTTGGGAAATGAAACATTAGCTGAGCCCTCCCATTGCCAGTCCCACCCTGCTTTCCCAGGGCAGCAGGCTCTCCTGCATTTACTTTGAAGTGTCTTGGGATCTCCTCTCATCAATATGTTACAGTCTGTTTCCACCTTGGGCCCTAGCTCTGCCCCCTCTTTACCCCACACTCTCCACTGTATGCCTCTATGCCTCCCCATTATAGGGTAGTTGTGCCCAGATTTTCTCTCTTACTCTAGAGACTGTATTAATTGCTTTATGTATTATTTTTATATAACAAATTGCAAGCATTATGTGCTGACTGTTTACCATCATAATTGTTAGGTGCAGCTGTGAAAGAGATATAATCTTAAATCAGCCTTTGCAGTGGGCTTATCTCATAGTGTAAACTCACATAAGGCAGGGATGGAGATCAACGACTTTTCTTATATTGTCTATCATCATGGCATGGAGAATTAGTGAATTAATAAGTGCTTTTTTTCACATGTGTGAGAAGTTTTTGTCTTCATAGGGCTTAAGAATTTCAGATTTTCTTCCATTACATGCATTTTTATAGGAAAGCCATTTTCTCTGTAATCATTCAAAAGAAATCAATGATGACTTACTACAGGAATACTCAGACTGTATTTATATTTACCACCAGTTTGATTATCATACCTGAATTTGCCAGTCTCTTAAATCAAAAAGCATGAATCAATCACATATGTTGATCTAACTCCAAGAGCTTTCAGGATAGGAGATTGAGTTGGCCGAATCAATCACTCAACAAGGATTTATTGAACAGTTGACATTTATATAACATTTTTAGGTTTACAAAACTCAATGCTCATAATCAACCCTCCTAAGTCACTTGCGTATTGTTCATTTTACAGAAAAAAACTGAAGTTTCAAGAGTGTAACTTGGCCAAGGACATTCTTCTGATAAGTGATAGAACTAAGACTAAAATCCAGGTGAGGAAAATCATGCTTAAAATGAATAAATAAGTAAATAATTAAAATAATTAATAGTTAAGAAAATATTTTTTAAAAAAAATCAGATAAAGAGGATTCAGACTAGATTATCCTAATGCCCTTTCCAGCACTAACATTCTCTATTTGGAACACTGGGTAAATCACTTGACCTCTTAATTGCGTAGACTGCATCAGAACTGGCCTCTGACCTGTGGGTGGGGAGAGCCAAACAAATAGAACAGGCTAGAAACAGGAGAGTCAGGAAACAAAACAGAAATTTAACTAATTTCAGAGTGAAGAAAATGATGTATGCATACAGAAGCCTCCCTCCTAAGAAGGAGAGCTTAACATGCTGGACTAAAGGCAAGTCATATACATCCTGGGCTGGAGCATGACATAATCACGTTTAGCTCTTGAGTTACTGTCCCCATGGGCCCTGTGGGAATAGCATTGTCTCAAGTCTTAGGGTTGTGCCCACTCTGTGCCCACCATAGTTCTGTGACTGGAGTAGGAGTGCAGTACCTGTCGGTGATAAGGAACAAGGATTGTGAATGTGTGATGGATGGCCCTGAGAAATAGGGGGAGCTAAATCCCTCAGTAAATACCAGTTGCTGGTCCAAGCAATGCATTTTGCCAGAGGGTGATATTATCCTGAGCACAAAAGATTTTTTGCTATGCCAAGCTCAGAGCATAGCCTGCTTGCTGTCCCTTAGCTCTGGAAAACAGGGTATCACCAAAATATTTTGACAACTGTTTCAGAAAATTAATAAGCATTTATTAAATATCTATCATAATTTAGGTACTGCAAATACAAATGTTAATCATGAAATAGCCTCTGTCCTCAAAAGCTTATATTCTACTGGGGAAGACAAGTACACAATATTCTGGAGGATTTTTGTTTGTTTGATGTTTGTTGTTTTGACAACCCTTTGATTTCATCACTCTAGAGAATTCCTGGTGAAGAACTTCGATGGATTCAAATGATCAGTTCTATTCGAATGACTACAAGACCTATATATTTAGCCCTAGTAATACTTGAGAACTCCAGTCTCACATCACCATTTTAGTGATATGAATGCAATGCATACCTATTAAACTTTTCAAGTCGAATGTTCTTCTACCTTTACTTCTGAATCTCCAGACTGCTCCACCATTCTTTGGTTGCTACTAACCCTGAACTTCTCTCAACATCTGTGATCTTCCCACTCTGAAACATTTTTTTCCATCCCTGTTGCCCCTTTCTTCTATTGACAAATTTCTCCCAGAACTTTCACTTTGAAGCAGGCCCCAAGTCAGACACCCTTCATTCTTCTCCAGCTCTAATTCTGACTCTAAACTTTGCCATCTTGCCCCGTAATCTTTATTTTTCCCTCCTCCTATCCTTGCCTTTGAAATCTCTTTTATGTTTTTTTCTTCTACCATCATATGGGACACTCTTTAAGAGTAAGAACTACCTTTCTTGCTTGTATTTATGTCCCTAGCATTTGGCAGAGTGCTTGGCATGTAATTAGTTCTTACTAAATGCTTTCTGACTCACTAACCAAATAACTTGTGGCCATCTCGAATTCAATATGCCCAAAACAAAACTTCTTTACTTTCCCACAAAACGCAACCCTCTTCTAAACTTCCTCTTTCTATAGAGTCCAATATCATCCTTCCAGTCACCAAGTTTTGGAACTACAGAGTAACTATTGGATTGTCATTCTCCCTGACCACACATATACAAACTGTTGATGAGAATTGTTGATAATTACCATCACAACATCTGTAACATGCATCCCCTTCCCTCCACTCATATGGTCACCACACTACTTCTGGCCCTAATCATCTCTATAGCCTCCTAATCGGTCTTCCTTAAAGTGCTATATAAATAAGTGGTTGGCATTATGATAAATATCTATGGATCATCTCAAGTGAGGACAGTATCTATAAGACATATAACAATAAAGCATTAATGAAATCTAAATTGAAGATCTTTCCATCATTTAAATGAATAAAATATTGTTATCATGATGTTATCTTTATTCATTTTAGTTTATTTTTGAGTAAAAAGTCTCACAAATTTATATTATCTGAATCACAACTGAAAATGTAAATGTAACTTTTCTTTATGATGCATCTTTTTTAGCTTTTCCATAATAATTTGGAATAAGATAATGTTTGAATTCATCTTATTTACAAATTAGAATGAGTTTTAGAATTTTAACCAATAAGTCAAGTTTTGTGGAATTGCATTTTTTTAGAGAACAACACAATCTCTTTTAGGTTTTCATATGCATTTTATATCTTCCAAGTGATGAAATTGCTCAGTATAGTAAAGCAAATGAATACCAGTCTGGAAAGCTGAAGTCAAGATGAGAAATACTGTTGGGTGGTGGAAATATAATAAAACATTGAAGCTGTTGAGATTGTGTGATGAATACAAAATGAACAAAGTAATAGGATGATAGCTGTGGGGTAGTGGAGTGAGATATCATGAAAGGCTTTGGAAGCAGTTGGAAATTAAATGGGAAGTTAAACAAAACTAAATACCAAAGGGAGACTCTAAAATTTACATAATCTGGATTTTGTTGATCCTTGAGAAAACCATAAATCTGTTGCACAAACATGACCCCCTCAGAAAGTATTACCACTCTTCATAAACTAGGACCAAGATTTGTTACTGTTCTCCCAACTGTCTGCTATAGTTGAATCATATGATTACCACAGTAAAATTTTATTCCCAGAACTTTTCACAATTATTATGAAATGAATGAGATGTAATGTGATGTTGTGCATAAAAGGCAGGCCTTTGAGTATTGAAGAAACTGGTTCAAGTCCTACTTCTGACATATTAGTTCTGTGATCATGAGCAACTCACTTATCCTTTCATTTACACAAGGGAACTAACTCTAAGACTATAGGTTAAAGAGAATTTGTTGATCTGTATGTGTAGAGGGAGCTTCTGCTCCTACACAGATGAAATCACATGTCAGAACTTAAGAAAAAAAATTCTTTGCAGATGTTTAAATTTTTTATGTTTTGTTGAACTTAATCACTCAAAAATTAATTCATTAAGTACTTACTATATGCCAGACAATATGGTAGGGATACAAAGAATTTCTTTCTTTAAGAAGTTTAAATCCTATCAGGGGAAACACCAAAAACACATCCAGGTACATAAAAAGTATAACCCTGTTTTAACTCAAACTGGAAGTGATATTTTTTGTTTTGTTTTGTTTTGTTTTTGAGAAAGAGTCTATAGCCCTGAATTTCATACAAATGAGGCAATTTGATTCCTGGCTGGCTAAGAGAACACAGATCTGTAACACAGTATAGAGGGAGAAAGAACTTCATTTGTTTGGGATGCACACTAAAGGGGGATGGAGTTAGGGAGAGATAGAGAGAGGGAAAGAGGGAAAGAGGGGGGAGGAGGGAGAGAGAGAGAATGAGAGAGAGAGAGAGAGAGAGAGAGAGAGAGAGAGAGAGAGGGAGGGAGAGAAGAGAACCATAGAACCTCAGATGGGTAGGAGACACAGTTCTCACCCATAATGTCCCCTCAACTTCTAGTGTCTGAAGCCCCAGAGACTTCTGTGAGTGGACTTTACTTTGGTGAAATCGTTCTCTCTCCTGGTTTGAGCTGAGAACTCTTCTAACTCCCAGATGAAGAGATCATTTACTATTATATATTCATTTCTATATTCTTATTAGTATAATCTTTTCTGATTTTTCTTTGCTGATTGCTTTTTGTGATATTTGTGATGGTCATTGTGTCACAAGCATTTATTGGGAAAAAGCTAAGCTGGCTAGTTTCAGCTAAGGGCCACCCTCCATCTTGAGAGGAATTAAGGAAGTATCTTTCCTTCTCAAACTAAATTCATATACTTAGGATAAAGATATTTAATATGGAATAGATAGATACTAAATCTAACCTGATACCCCATTTGTAAATAAAACGTGCTTAGCCAAATAGTGCTAGAGCATGCTTGCCCATCCACCCTTATACAACATAAATATACTTACACACACACACACACACACATACACACATGCACACGCACGCACACATACATATACACACACACAGTACAAGATAATTTCATGAGTAAGGGAAGCACTAATATCCGGGGAATCAGAAAAAAAGCCTTATGGAGATGCCTTTTGAGCTGGGCTTTGAAGGAAATTAGAATTATAAGAGGTAGAGATGAGGAAAGAATACATTCCAGGATTGGTGAACATCCTGTGGCAGGGAGAAGGGGGGAGACACAGAGATGAAGAAAAATAGCAAATACTTCATGACATTTTCAGATGTGAAAAACATTTTGCATATGGTTTCTTATTTGAGCCTCACAAGGACCCTGTGAGGTAGATAGAATGTATAGAATGAAGAAGAGCAAGAAAATCAATTTGGCGAGACAATGGAGAAGGAAAAGGGGGAGTATTATATAATTAGCCTAGAAAGGTAGGATGGAGCCCATTTATGAAGTGTATAATGGAAAGCACATAAGACCAAAAAGTAGAGAACCTCCCTAATAATTCTATCAACCAACTTGCTATGTGACTGTGGTGCTTCCCCTCAATGGAAGATCCTCAAATGGAACTAGTTAAGGGAAGTTTGATTAGAAAATGCTTGTTTGTAGGACGTCCAACTCAGTTTTGCTAGTTAGGTCACAAGAGATGTGAAGCCCTTGGGTCCTGGAAAGGGTATACATACTCTGAGGGTAGTTGTTAGGCTCACAGAACTGATAGGGTTCTCAGAACTGCGGTAAGAGAGGATGAAGGCAAGCAGACAACTAGCATTTGTGAGTGAGTGTTTATGGGAAAACACCAGCAGAGAGGAGGGTTATGGGATGGCTTGGCTCCCTGCTGAGATAGTGTGTTTTAATTTCCTTGCTGTTATAATGAAGTGGACTCACTGGTTTTGGGATACAATTGCTGCTATGTTGAATTGGAGTTATTGGTTTTGGGATTTGATCCTCTGGTGTCTGAATAAATATTTTACTTCTTCTGCTTTCTATATGGAGGGTCTCTTATATTTTGCAATACAGAACTATACAGGCATATTTGTGGTCACTATTGATATTGGGCATTTATCTTACAGATACAGTGACCTCAGATAAGATAACTTCTCAGTGTATGGCATGAGCCTATTAAAAGACCATATGAGATAACTTATGGGAAAGTGTTCTAAAGAGTGCCAAGTGTTACAAACATGTTTTCTTGATTCTGCCACTAATGAAATATAGGTACTTGACTTTAACTTCTTTGAACACCCATTTCTTCATCTATAGAATGATGGGATTAGACGAAGACTTCAAGAAGGTGCAAAAGACGTCTTCTCCACTTTCTCAAATCTCACTTTCTTTGAATTCAAAGAATTATGCACTTATGTACTTGTGATATTTGTGCATTATATAATTACATATTTATTTTATATTTTATATATCATGTTTATATATTTATTATACATAATATATTTATTATGCAATTACATACTTTTGATATCCTAATTTGTATTATAGTAATTTGTACATGTCTTCTCCTCTACTAGATTCCCAGAACGAGAGAATCTCAGATTTGGAAGAGATCTCAGAAGTAATGTTTGTTTGATGGAAATATAAGCTCCTCAAAGGTAAGGACTATCTTGTTCTGATACTTGTGCCATCAGTGACTAGGATGTCAACTTGTACATAGAAAGTGTTTCATGATTATTTGTTACAATAAATTGAAATGAATACCCTCTCCCACATCCTGGATAACTAAACATTGAGCCTTTTTCTGAAGACCTCCAATGAAAAAAATAGCATCATAGATTTCAAGCTAGAAAGGAATGTTGAGGCCCATCAAGCAGAAACACTTTTTTTTCTTTTTACAAAAGAAGAAACTGAGACACAGAGAGGTTAAATGATTTGCCAGTGATCACATAGTTGTTAGATATCTGGAGTAAGATTTGAATCCAGGTGTTCCTAACTCCAAGTCTAGTGCCCTAGAATTATTCCATGCTATATCTTGGGGCAGCCTTGAGAAACCCATTCTATTTTCAGATAACTTTAATTATTAGGATGTTCCTTCTTAAAGCGAGTAGAAATCTTGCTTGTTGTAGTTTCTACCCATTTTTCCTGGTTCTGCCTTCTTTTTCTCAGTGGAATAAATCTAATGAAGTGATTTGTAAAATGGGCACCATAATACACTAGTGAGTTTAATGACACATGCCACAAAATTTTGGATGCCATGTTATAATAGAAAAACATTTGTAAGTAATTTTGCTTTTGATATAAATTTTAATTAGCCTGCTTATTTACTACAATAAATAAATATTTTCAAAATAAATAAAATTTGTTTATTATACAAATATACCAATTTCAATACAAGTCAAACTTGCAAAAAAAGGAACAAAACACCTATACTTACAGAAGATAGGCTGTAGATTCATGGCTCATGCCTCTGTCCCACAGTGTTGGCAACCAAAATATTCAATGTGCTGTGTAATTCTTCCAAGCAAAAAACACTGTGCAATGAGGGGGGAAAATGTTTGAAAAAATGCTGGTCTAAACTCTAATAAATTAATCAAAAGAGAGGAGATATGTAGACATATGTGTATACATGCATACACACACTTGTAAACACACATAAATACATACTTATGTAGGTGTATACATTCATACATTCCTTTATCTCTCTATATATACATAGATATGTATGTATACATATGCATGTATGTATTTCTCTAGCATCTTTCATAATGCCTTATACATAGTAGACACAACTTCTTGTTGTTGAATTTCATCTCTTAAAACTATGACTCTAGCTAGAAGACTGTCCCAAAGATCTGTGCTTGTCCTAATGCTTTCAAAAAAAGTTTTATTAATGTCTGAAACAAAACCATAAGTGGTATCTTCACAAATTTGCAGATGCTGCAAATCTTGTAGGGATAGCTAAAAGAAATGATGACAAAGTCTGGTTCAAAATACCTTAATGAGCTCTGACTTTTGGCTAAAGCAAAGATAAAAGTTTAAAAATGTAAAACCTTAAACTTGGGTCCAAAAATCACCTTTGCAAATAAAAGATGGGAGAGGCATGGTGAGAGACATTCATCTTAGTACTATCAGAGTGTTTTAGTGGACTAAAAATTCAGTACCAGTTACTAGTAAGATAGGGCAATCAAAAGAGTTTACATTATTTGACCTTCCTTCTTAGGGTTCTGAACTGGGAAAATGATAATCCTACTGCAGTGTACCCTGTGTTTTACGTATATCTATAATGGTCATCAAATCGAAGGAAGGGAATTGATAAGCTGGACGGTATACATACACACATGTATATACATATACATATATATGTGTGTGTGTGTATACATATATATGTATGTATATATATTATATGTGTGTGTGTAGGTAGGTATGTGTGTATATGTAAGTATATATACAAACACATACATACACACACACACACATATATATACATACACACACATATATATATTTGTATTTATGTAGGTAAGTATGTATGTATATGTAAGTATATATACAAACACATACATAAACTATACACACACACACACACACACATATATACACATACATACATACATACATACATACACATCTTGGATTAGAACCATTAATATGGGAATAGGGAAAAGCCAAATGAGACAATTAAGCGAAGTAAAAAGTGGAGAGAAAATTCAAGAGATCAGCCCTCTGGAAAGTACTGAGCTTAATCCCATTAAAGATGATTATGTAGCTTTAGAGGAAAATTACTGAAACACTTTATTCCTATTACATAAGAACAAATGTACTGAGCAATAAATAGCAAGGAAGGGAAGATTCTGTGTCACAATTTGGCTTCTCTGTCAACAGTGAGAGAATTCTAGCTTTCCTTTAGACACACATACACATAAACACACACACACACACACACACACACACACACACTCCCTAAGACACGAGCTTTGTGGATTTACAAGCAAGTATTGCTTTGGTTTCTTTTTTGTTATTCACAAAGAGATGCTGAAGGCTCGTGATTACTATGTTCTTAAAACATGTTTAAACACTAGCTGGTTGACGACTTTTGCATTATCTATGGGTTTATTGGCCATTTATCTTTGAATACTTTGTCCTCAGAATAATCAGTTCTGTCCCTTGATATAATGGGAAAGAAGCTTCATGTCTGGATACTTTGTTTTCTGATTATATGTTCTAAGGTAAATTTTGATAGTTGTTTTTATTTAATTTTACTTGGCATTTTGCTGCGATATGCTTTAAATAGCTTTGGAAAACTTTATTTAATAAAGTTTTTTCAGCAGAAGAGGGAACTCGTATCTTGGGAGGAATATCTTTCAGAAGTATGTCTGGTGATGCATTTACATACTTCAAGAAAAGACTAGAAAATTTTGTGTGTAAGTGTGAAATTGCTTATGTCATTGAAAAGAAAAATTAGCTTCAACTTCACCTTGGAAAAATGTTCTTTCCTTTGGCAAGGAAAAGCATTGCAAAGCAGGGGATTATCAGTTCAAATCTTTTCCCCTGCAAACAACTTGACTGTTAGTTACCTAGGATTACTATCATGCCCCAAGGGTGGGGTCCTTGAGCTTCCTAGAAGTATGTTGCTGAGAATGTCCTTCAGGCTGATGGTACCAAACAGAGAAGAGATAAATAGCTAACTGGGAGATATTGAGAGGGTACCTGTGAGTTTTCCCCTAGCTCTAATCCCTTTAGTGAAGTAGGCTTTATCCAATACTTCTTAGTTGCAGAAAGTATCTCCTACATAGTAACCCTTTCACAAGTAAGAAGTACACAAATCTTATGTACTTTACAAAAGGAAACAAGTTGTAATTGCAGGTACAAGGATATTCCTCTCTTCTTGTGTCCTTTAAGTAGGGCCTATATATACACACATATATTTATACATATATATGTGTGTGTGTGTGTGTTTATATATGTGTATATGTTTCTATATATACATATATACACACAAATTGTGTGAGTGTGTGTGTGTGTATCACATAAATAATCTCCTTGTTCTTTTTAAACTCTGGACTACTCTTCTCCTGTAGACTATGACTATACCATATTTGTCATTTCTCAACCATTGGGACCTACTCCTAGACTTCATTAAATCTATTATATTCCTTCCTTCCTCTTTCTATTGTTCCTTATGAGTCCTTTAGAGAAAAATAAAGGCAAACAGAATTATCAACCTGTGAGGAAGCAATCAAAGACAGGATGCAATCACAGACAGTCCATAAAGCATTTACTAGGTTGTCTCCAATAAGCTCACCAGGGAAGAATACGAAGCATCTGGGGAACCAGCCCTCTGGCTTTTCTGTGCTCTTTGGGTATAGTGTTGTGGAAATCCCATAAAAGATCTCAAAGAAGTCAAGGATAGAACTGGAGGCCACATGTGGCCGTTAGGTTCCTGGGTGTGGCCTCTTGACTGAGTCCAAGTTTTACAGAATGAATCCTTTTATTAAGGGGATCTGTTCTGTGAAGTTTGGATTCAGTCAAAAGGCCACACTTAAGGACCTAGAAGGCCACATATGGCCTCAAGGATGTGGATTCCCCACCCTTGATATACCAACTATTCATAGCAGCACATTTGTGATAGCAAAGATATATAAACAAAGATGCCCATCAAATGAAGAGTGATTGAATAAATTGTGGTAAGTGTGTATACTGTATTGCTACTGTCACCCAAGACATGATGAATTTAAAGAAAATAAAGAAGCAGAAGGGTTCAAATCCCTTTATTACCTGTGTAGCCTTAAATGAGTCCTCTTCCTTACATGGGTACAGGTTCTTTCATCTGTAAAATAAGGTAATTAGAGTGAATGGCTCCTAATCCTTCCAGTCCTAGATCAAGGATTGACATTAGGATTTTCAATTGATATATGTATGCATTTTTGTTTAATTGTATCCTTCTCTATGGTGGGATGGAGTGTGAAGGAGAAAAAAATAAAAATGCACAACAGAAAACAAAAGAAAACTTAGAAGAACAGAAAAGCTGAGCTTTGAAAACAATGTGTAGTATTTATTACATAGGTTTTCAAAAAAAAAGGAAATAGTCTGAAATGGAAATTTATTATTTTATGTTCTGCTGTGCACATGGAAATATTTTTCTTTCTTTTTCTCATTTTGTATTTAAGTTTAAAATGAATAAAATATTTAAGGATTGTCAATCAACTGATTATCAGTTACTATTATTATCAATTGACTGATATTAAGATATCTTGAACAGATACGAAATGAAGTATGCAGAACCAGAGAAACAATACACGAGGTGACTATAGCAATGTAATTAGAAAGAACAACAAAACAGAAAAACCTAAATGCTATGTAAAGATAATCAAATGTGGTCAAAGAAGGATAAAGGAAAATGTATATCATTCATTTCTTTGAAGAAGAATAGGATATGAGTATATGACATAACTTATGTTGTTAGACTTGAATATGTGGTTTAGTGTTGCTAAACTATCTTTTTGTCTTTCTCCTTTTTGTTACAAAGATAGCTATTGGAGTAGGGAAGGATGAAGAAACATACTATTAAGAAACACAGGTGTTATAAAAACAAAAGATTTCGTTAAAAACTAATGAAATAAAAAAATGGATTCTTTTTAAAGAGAGAAAGTGATCCAGAGAGAGGATAAGGCCTGAGATTTTTCCCTTGGCTTCTGCCTCCTACCCTCCCCTCTTTTCCTTCTCTCCCTATTGCCTAAAACTGACTTTGCAAAACCAGATTCACTCAAAATCCTGTGATAGGAAAATGTAGTTGGCCTCATATCTCCTTTGCCGTGTTTATACCCTTATGGGGAATCTGGTATAGTTAAAAAAGGCTGATTTAGGGAGGTTCAAATCCTGGTTATGCCACTTAACTACCCATATAATAATAATAGCTAATATTTATATAGCACTCACTATGTGCCAGGCACTGGACTAAGTACTCTGTAATTATTATCTCATTTGATCCTCATAATAACCCTGGGAGGTAGTTGCTATCACTATTACCCCCATTTTTCAGATGAAGAAACTGAGGTGAATAAAGGTTAAATGACTTCCCCAAAGTCCTATAGCTAGTGGGTGTCTGAGGCTGTATTTGAACTCAAGTCTTTTTGACCCCAGGCCCAGAGTTCTATCTGCTGCATATCTCCTAATCTGCCTAACCTCCTGGATCTCAGTTTATTCGCCTGTCCAATAAGCAGATCACTTTCATCTCTTAAATTCATGTTCATCAACAAAGAATTCTCTCACTGCCCCCCATCTGTGACACCATCACTAAAAATAAGGTGTAAGTGTTTAGTTATTCTTGAGTGCTTTTATAGTTAGACCATGGGCATCTCATGGTATAGACATAATTTTTCCTTAACTGTATCTTCTCCCATCATGCTCTATGCAGAAAAAAGCAAAACAAAGGGGAAACATTAAATATAGGGGAAAAATCTTTACCTCCCTCCTTTACATGTATTGTCACTAGAGTTAGTGTTTTTTATGATGTGACTGCATGCTAGCTGATGTCAAAATCATTCCTCTCTCTACAATTCCTAGCTTCAGGAAATAAAACCCAGATGACTCAGATTCCTACCTAAAATCATTGCCAGTGTTTAACCCTTCCCATGACTAAGGAGCAAATGGTCTACTAATCTGTCTGGGTGAAAGTATTTAAGTTGTCAATCACGCATATGCATATGATGTTTTCCCTTGACTGAATAGGTGGAATCAGTAATAATGTGAAGGAAAATAATCTTGCAAGATATAAAAATTCTGAGCAATGGAGATTTTAAAAGACTGATAATGAAACATACTTTCTACCTCTGGGCAGAGAAATAATATAATAGAGATACACAGAGAGATAGACATTTTCAAAGCCAATATGTTGATTTGTTTTGCTGGATTATATCTGTTTGTTACAAGAGATGGCTTCTGCTCAGGAAAATGAAGTGGTGATTTACTGAGTAGAGACAGATATGTGGGGAGAAATAGCATCAATAAAATATTATTTTTAAATTCACAGAAGAAAACAAAGTGCAGAATAATACAGAAAGAAATAAAGAGGTCTTGTTACTATTTTGTGTTGCATATATTATATGTAATGTAATATACTCACATATGTGTAGATAGGTAGATTGCAGATGTGAATATATGTAGGTAAGTGTATTTATATGTATATACTTAAAAATTGAATATAACAAGTTCACAGTTCCTTATGTAAGCTTTTTTCTTGTTCTTATTCTTTTATTATTCTTATTTCTTTTTTTCTTTCTATATTGAAATTTTTATATTTACTGATGCTGACAATTTAAAATTTTTTAAAACCAAGTTGTTCTCCTGATTTTAGAATGAGGAATTTGGTATGAAATGCCCTATTCCTTAAGAAAAATATGAATTTTTTGCATAACACTGTGTGTCTAGAATAGCTATTGCTAATAGCGAAAGATTCCAGCCAGTATATTTAATTGTCTCTACTCTTGACTTGTAGTCCCGTAAACAGTTCTTATGTTTTAAGATACTCAGATCCACTGAATTTGAGACATCAGTTGCAAAACTGCCTATAATTGAAATAAATCACACACTAGAGAGTTAAGCTCCTATCTCTTATTTCTAACTTAGTAGATCATCACAAAAGATATTCCCAGTTAAGTCTCTCTCTTCTCTGGAAGACAAATCAAAGTTGTTATCTCTGTAGAGCTCCTAGGTCCCCAAAACCAAGGACAATATCTACTCCTGACATCTCTATCCTCTCTGGCTCCATAACTTTCACTTCCATAACGTTAGAAAATTTTCAATGAGAAATAACATCTAGGTGATGAGTGGGCAACATTAAGTCCTTTGTTAGTAATCACAAATCTAGAAATAGAAAGAACCTCGAAGACTGTAATGGGAACAATATCTAAAGGCTCCAACCCATCTACGTTAGGTTAGTTTGTTTTTTTTTAATAAAGGTATTGAAACTGTCTTTGAAATTAAATAAGTTTAGAGTACAAAAACAAGTAGGACACAAAGAACTGACTTTCTTCCATCAGATTTTGGATGACTGACAGAAGAGTGGAATAATGAATATTTGCCCAGGAAATCTTCATTTAACTGAATCAATAATGTACATCTAGCCTTTGCTCAGACTTGACTATAGCTTCCTTGAATACAGTTAAATAAATTTCCTTTAATTAGCTGCTAAATGCTATGAGTATCTCATTTCATTTTATTTTTAATAATATTTTATTTTTTCCTCAGTTACATGTCAAAAAAAAATTTACCACTCATATAAGATTTTGAGTTCCAAATTTTTCCTCCTCCCTCTCCTCCCCTCTTCCGCAAATGGTAAGCAGTTTGAATATAGTTTATACATGTGCTGTCATGTAAAAATATTTCCATATTTTGGAAGAAGAAACAGACCAAATGGCGGGAAAACACAAGAAAAAAATAAAGTAAGTGAAAAAATATGCTGTGATCTATATTCAGAGTTCAAAAATTCTTTATCTGGATCCTGACAGCATTTCCCTTCATAAGTCCGTTGTACATGTCTTGAATCGTTGTGTTGCTGAGAAGAGCTGAGTTCTTGATAGCTGATCACCACACAATGTGGCTGATGTTGTGTACAATGTTTTCCTGGTTATACTCTTTTCACTTTGCATCAGTTTGTACAAATTTTTCAAGGTTTTTCTGAAATGTCTATTCATAATTTCTTATTGCACAATATTATCCCATCACATTCATATACCACAACTTGTTCAGCCATTCCGCAATTGATGGGCATCCCCTCAGTTTCCAATATTTTGCCACTAGAAAAAGGGCTGCTATAAATATTTTTGCACATGTAGGTATTTTTCCCTTTTTTAAAATCTCTTTGAGAAACAGAGACCTACTGGTGGTATGGTTGGATTAAAGGGCATACACAGTTTGGTTGCCATTTGGGCATAGTTCCAAATTGTTCTCCAGAATGGTTAGATCAGTTTACAATTCCACCAAAAAGGCATTCGTATTCCAATTTTCCCACATCTTCTCCAACATTTATCATTTTCCTTTTCTGTCATATTAGCCAATCTGATAGGTGTAAGGTGATGCCTCAGAGTTGTTTTAATTTACATTTCTCTAATCAATAGTGATTCAGAGAACTTCTTTATATAATTATAGATAGCTTTGATTTCTTCATGTGAAAACTTCCTGTTCTTATCCTTTGACCACTTATCAACTGGGGAATGGCTTCTATTCTTGTAAATTTGACTTAAGTCTCTATATATAGGAGAAATGAAGCCTTTATCAAAGACAGTTGATGTAAAGATTGTTTCTCATCTTTTTGTTTTTCTTCTAATCTTGGTTGCATTGATTTTGTTTGCACAAAAGTGTTTTTTTTAATTTTATTTAATATAATCAAAATTATCTGTCTTACATTTTGTAATGCTCTCTATCTCTTGTTTGGTCATGAGTTCTTCCCCTCCCTTTATGACATGTCTAAATCATGCCAAAGGCCTGTTATAGCTAACTTTTCTAATATTCTATTTCCCTTCTTAGTTTAGCATAGTTTTGCTCTCCATTTCTTCCCATAACTCATTTAATTTCTCCCTTAAGGAAGGGGATGCTATACCACTTGGTACAAATATGTTTTGTACTGAAATTGCTTCATTGTCTATTGTACCTTTTAGCAAGACATTGTCTCCTCCCTTTTATCTCCTTTAATGAGGTCTATTTTTGCTTTTACTTAGTCTGAGATCAAGATTGCTGCCCCTGTGTTTTTTTTTTCTTCAGCTGAAGCAGAATATATTCTGCTCTGGCCCCTTATCTTTACTGTGTGTGTGTCTGTCTGCTTCAAGTGTGTTTCTTGTAAACAACATATTGTAGGATTCTGGTTTTTAATCCACTCTGTTTTCTGTTTCCATTTTATGGGAGAATTCATCCCATTCACATTACAGTTATGATTACTTCCTGTGTCTTTCACTCCATCCTATTGTTCCTCCTGTCTGTCCTCTTTTTCCTTTTACCCTTTTCATCCTCACCAATGTTTTGCTTCTGTCTACCATGTTTCCTGATCTGCCCTCCCAATAATTCTCCTATAATTTTACTCCCAGACCCTCTTTACTTGATCTCCTCCCCTCCTACTTCCCTGTCAGGTAAGATAGATTTCTATATTCAATTGATTTTGTATATGATTCCCTCTTTGAACCAATACTTATAAGAGTAAGGTTTAAGCAACGCTCACTGCCCAACCTCCCATCTATTCCTCCAATGTAATAGGTCTTTCATGCCTCTTCATGGGAAATAGTTTACCACGTTCTACCTTTCCCTTCCTTCTACATCCATTGTACTCCTCATTCTCATCCCTTAACTTTGTTTTTATGTTATTCCCTCAAAATCAGTTTATACCCATGCCCTCTGTTTATGTATATTCCTTCTAGCTGTACTATTAGTGATACAATTTTTAAGAATTACAAGTATCATTTTCCCATGCAGGGATGTAAATGGTTTAGCTCTATTGAATCCCTTATATTCCCTTTTTCCTTTTTATCTGTTTATGCTTCTCTTGGGTCTTAATATAAGAGGTTAAACTTTTGGTTTAGTTCTGGTCTTCTCCTTGTGAAAGCTTGAAATCCTTTTATTTCATTGAATTACCATTTTTCCCTTGATGTGTTATACTTAATTTTTCCAGGTAAGTGATTCTTGGTTGTAGTCCTAGCTTCTTTTCCTTCTAGAATATCATGTTCTATGACCGCTGATCCTTTAAAGTTGCAGCTGCCAAGTCCTGTGTAATCCTGATTTTGATACCTTCTGATACTTCACTTTTTTCTTTCTAGCCACTTGTAGTACTTTTTCCTTGACCTGACAATTCTGAAATTTGGCCATTATATTCCCTGGAGTTTTTATTTTGGGATCTCTAGCCTAAGGTGATCAGTGGATTCTTTCAATGCCTTTTTTGTCCTCTGGTTCCAGGGCACTTTTCCTTGATAATTCCTTGAAAGATGACATCCAGGTCCTCCTTTTGATTGTGACTTTCAGGTAGTCCAAGATTCTGATTCCATCTCTCTTAGATCTATTTTCCAGATCAGTTGTTTCTCCCATGAGGTATTTTATATTTTCTTCCAATTTTTTTCTTTCTTTTGATTTTGTTTGATTGATTCTTGGTGTATCATAGCATCATTAGCTTCCACTCACCCAATTCTAACTTTTAAGGTATTGTTTTCCTTAATTAACTTCGTACTTTTTTTTCTATTTGGCCAATTGTACTCTTCAGTGGATTTTTGTAGCTCCTTTGCCATTTGGCTGATTCTGCTTTTTAAGCAATTTTCCAAGCTGTTGACTATTTTTTTCATAATTTTCTTGCATCACTTATTTCTTTTCCCATTTTTTCTTCTACCTCACTTATATGACTTTTAAGCTCCTTTTGGAGCTCCTCCATGAGGTTTTCTGGCCTTGAGACCAGTTCCCATTTTTCTTTGGGACTTTCTCATGAATTTTTTGACATTGTCGTCCTCTTCTGAGTTTGTGTCACCATAATTTTATATGGTCAAATTCTTTTTTGTTGGTTTTTTTTTTGCTCTTTTGGGCCCTTTTCCTTTTCTTTTAACTTTGAGCTCCGCACCCAGGGTGGTAGGGATACTGTCTCAAACTTCTTGTGCTAGTGACTATGGGCCCTGATTGTTTACCTGGTGTTGCACTAATGTTGCCACTAATGAGGCCTCGGAGAATTCGCATGTCTAGTGCTGGGTTGAGGGGCTGTGGTGGAGGATTGCTGGCACTCCTGGAGGCTGTAGGTGCCTGGCAACTTGTTTTATGCTGAGCTGGTCCTAGTGGTGGTATCTAGCATATGCTGAGGCCCAGTGGAGTGTTTCTACATTTCCCCAAGACTACCCTGAAGGACTTGGAGGTCTGGCCTACTTTCTTATCATGATGAAGGATGCCTGTTTGCCTGGGGTTACACAGAAGTACTCAAGGTCTGGCTGCTGGAGGATGTCCTGGATTATGCTGCAGCATGTGGTGGTTCTTAGAGCTGGAGTTTTCCAGTTGCCCTGGCTATACTAAGGCACATGGGGTGAGGTGGGGGGCGGGGGGAGGTAGGATCCTGGTCTTGGTGTTTGCCTGCTCCACCACACTGGTACTCAGAAATCTACCACTGGTTTGCGAAGATGGGATTTGCTACTGGTTTGCTGGGACACTTCCTGTTCTGGAATGTGCTCACCTTTTACCTGAGTGAAACAGATCATTCTTGCTGATCTTCCAAGTTTCTTGGGCTGAAAAATTGTTTCACCTCATCTTTTTTCTGGTTTTCCCATTCCAGGATTTGTTTTTGGGCACTATTTTATGGCTGTTTTAGAGATGAATATGGGAGAGTTACAGCAATTTACTGATTAGTCTGCCATTTTGGCTCCCATAAGTCTCTCATTTCAAGTTTATTTTGAATCTAAGATATCCGATCAGTCTTGTCAGCCCTGGCCTATGACATAGCCCTTTTGTTTTGCAAATAAGGAACCTGAGGCCCACGGAGATTATATGACTTCTACATACTTATACCGATAGTAAGCTTGAGAGGCAAGATTTGAACATAGCTCTTATTCCAAGGCAGCAGCATTCTTTCCACTGTTATCATTCTGCCGCTGCAAAGAAGCTGCAGGCTAAGATTGTAACCAAGAATGGTTTGCTTGACACGTATTTGCTTGCTTGTCAACAGAAAGTGGCTATATAGGCCTTCTTTGCACCTAGTGCTAATGAACTCCATGGATACTATTTATTACCACCATGATGCCAGCTCATTTTTCCCCTGGAGAGGGGACATGCCATATCCTGCATTCTTCTGGGTCCAAATCTGGTCTATAGGGCAAGGGACAAATGGCTTCAAAAGAAGGTGATAAGCAACCAAAGATATTGTCATTATTCTTTCCTCCTATAATTTTGTGTCAAAATATGAAGACAGTAGAAAAGCAGTGTAGCTTGTTTATAATGCCTTCCCCTCAAAAAAAAAAAAGATCTTTAGCATTAAAAGGCCTTTGACAGCCCCATCATGATCTGCTCACGATACAAAGGTCAAAGTGTACTGAAGAGAATGGTGGTAGGGAAAAGGGGCACATTTACTCTTTCCAGGTGAGCCAAAGTACTTCCACTCATAAGATATTTATTCTTATTGATTTGCTTTACAAATGGCTTAACTGTTGACACCTACTTAGAATAAGATTTGTGACAATGTGGTACAGTGAATTCTACTCTCAGTTCTGCCACTCACATTTGAGCCTCACTTTCCACATCCATAAAATGAAGATGTTGGGCTGAATGAAAGCCAAGGTCTTTTATAATTTTAACTTTATATGATTCTAATAGCTGAAAAATGAATAGTAGTTCTTTGGGATTGTATGCTCCAATCAGGGAATAGAATGGCGCCTCTCAATTGTTTCCATACAGTGAACACATCGTTTCCTTCAATTCTGATAAATAATTGGTGAATAAGCTAGAGCAACGATGAAGCAGTCATCTACTGTAAATTTTCCACACCTGAAGGGAAAGAGTAGTGGTCTAACAGAAACGTTTTGTTATATGATACAATTAATTTTCATTTCATCTGTAAAATAGCTTCAAACAAGACCTTGGTCAGAAGAACTGATGATCATGTTCAGGTGCCTAAATAATAAATTTGTGTCTGATAAAAGGAAACATTTGATAATAAGAACTATCTCAAGAAAGACAAATATATAGAATGGCATCGTTCATAATTTGCTTCTTCCATACTGGACCTGAGGAATTCCCTCCTTGTAAAATCAATCCCACAACTTGTCCCCTATATCCAATTACCTTCCCATGTCCTTTCTCCATTGATCTTACACTTTGTCTCATCTTCAGTTTTTCTTTCTCTTTGTTCCTTCCCCTCTGCCTTCAAACACTGTTGTCTAAAGAGGCCTATTTACTGAATAGGCATTACCTTACTCAAAGTGAGAACCTGAAAAGACCTTAGCCTGAAAGGGCAAGGCTTTCCTAAGGCATTCTTGGCCATCTCCTGTAGTCCTGGTGAATATCAGGCCACTGGCCCCAGATGTCTCTGGAGGAGAAAGAGAGGCTGGTGACCTCGAACAGCCCTACCTCACTCAAATCAATGTCAACTGCAAGTAATGTCATCATCTCCCAGATGTCATGGTCCTCTTTGAGAACAAAGGATAAACAACCTGTGAGTAGCCTCTCCTCTCCTCTCCTCTCCTCTCTTCCCCTCTCCTCTCCTCTCTTCCCCTCTCCTCTCCTCTCTTCCCCTCTTCTCTCCTCTCTTCCTCTCCTCTCTGCTTCTCTCCATGCTCTACCCAAAGGGAGATACATTTCAATGGCTGAAGGCTGCCTTCTTAACTTTGGGCTTACTGGCTAGATTTCTTTCTCAAAACCAAGCCTTAAACTCAACTCACTCTGGACCTCATAAATTGGACAGTAGGTCCCTGCTCTCCTACTGCAGAGTGAATGTAAATACTAAATAGTAATTGTTTCTTGTTTGGGCAGAAACTCTGAGGATCCTCCCCTCCTAGTTTGATTTTTTTTTGGAGTTTTTGATTAAAGGGGCAATCCCTTGGTTAACTTCTTAAAGAGGCCTATTCACTGAATGGGTGTTACCTCACTCAAAGTGAGAACCTGAAAAGGCCTTACTTAGCCTGAAAGTACCATGGTCTCCTAATGCATCCTGCACTATCTCCAGTCTTCCTGGTGAATACCAGGCCACTGGACCACATGGCTCGAGAGGAGAAAGTGAACCTGGTGACCTTGCACAGCCCTCCCTAACTCAAATCAAAGTCAACTGCAAGTCATGTCATCATTTCCCTGATGCCATGGTCCTCTTCTAGAACAAAGGACAAACACAATAGTTAAAAACGAAAGAAAAATCCCCTCTTCTTGATCTAGTTACATTGTCATGATGTCATCCCATTTCTTTCCCCCCCAGTAGCAAAATTCTTGAAATTGTAAGCTGCCTTTGTTGTATTTACTTCCTCACCACCTTTTCATTTGCTTAGCACTCGTAATGGGGCTCTCTTCACTGTTTTTCTTTTTTTGAGACTCTTCTGTCCAAGGTTACCAACAGTTTCAAAATTTCCATATCGAGCAGCCTTTTCTCAGCTTTCATCCTCCTTGACCTATCTGCTGCAGTTTTTTATGTTACACTCAAGGACAAGAACACAAATATAGAACAGAGAAAAGAAACGAAAGCATATAATAAACTTAAATATTGAAACAAAAACAAAGTAAGAAAGAAAAAAAAGCATATCATGTGCATAGCAGAACATGAGAGGATTCAAAATATGTAACAATAAATTTTCATTTCAAAAATGCCTGCATGATAAATAATACAGGTTGTGTCGAGAAATGTCCTTCTTTTCTTTGCTTCCTTGTGAGTTTTCTTTTGTTCTCTGCTGTGCACTTTTTTTACTTTGTTCTTTGTTCCCCCTCTCCCCCCACTCCGGAAGGCTACAATAAAGTTTAGATATGTTTCTCTATAGCTATAGATATATACATATACATACCCGTATACATATATACATTCATATATAATATATGTATATATATATATATGTATATACATAGACATATACTTTCCCAAACATATTCTACTCCTAATCTTTGTTTTTATGTTTATGCATATCTCTTGCTCCCCATCCTTCCTGCCTCCTCTACTTTACTTCTGCCCACTACCTTGCCCTCTTATTACTTGCCTACTCCCTCCAAAGATCCCTCCCATATCCTCCCATTCCCATATATCTAAACACCCTTATATACCACCCTTTCGCTTGTTCCTTCATTCTCCCTTCTAAAAATCTGTCCCTTGTCCTCTCCCCTCTCCCTATTCTCCTACTGTTTTATTTTTCTGAATTTAGAAGAATTTTATACTCTTCTAAATACATATGTATTGTTCCCTCTTAAGCCCATTCCTGATGAAAATAGGTTACCAGAACTACCAGCCTTCCTCCCACATCTAATTCCTCTATATACATTCTTACTCTTGTACATAATTTGTATAAAATAATTACTCTTTTTAGCTGTTCTTAAATGCTTTTACTTTTTAAATTCATATCATAGGTTTACCCCAATCTTTCTTACGAGCTACCCAATGATTAATAAGAATCTTAGACATACATTTTACATTTTACATATATGAAAGGTAAACAGTCTGTTTTATGTATCAGTAAGGCAACAAAAATGATATAGATGATAATTCTCAAAATTTCTATGTAGATCTGTATCACAAAGTATATAAGACTCTTCACATAGAAGGTAGAAGAAGTAAACCATTTATTCAGACACCAGAGAAACATATCCCACAATCCATTTATCCAATCTATCAGAGCAGTAAAATGTTCAATACATAATATCTCAACATGGAGCTTTGCCATCCCAGAACCTCTCCAACCCCTTGCTGGGGTTGTCCCAAAATCAAACTCACAGTACAGATAAGGCAGCCTGTTCAGCTCTAACTATCACCACAGTGGCCATTAGCAACCAACTCTCTTTCTGCATTTCCTGTGACATAATTTTCTTTTCCCATCAGGAAGCTCCTCCGACCACATGTGAGTTAGGCTTCCTGTGATGTAAGCAGGTCACATGGCCTATTAATGGGTGGGAAAGATCTTCAAATCTAAATTGCTACTACACTTCATGAATCCCTTATAGTCAGTCTTTGGTATGCACCTTATGTCTCTCTTGTTCTTGTACACTGAATCTTCAATTAAGTTCAAGATTTTTTTTAAGGAAATCTTGAAAGTCAGAGAGTTTATCAAATGTCCATTTTTTTCAGTCAGTATAATGCTTAACATTTCCAGGTATAATATTTTCAGTTGGAGCCCCAGTTCTTTTATTTTTTGATATATTTGATATATAAAGGATCTATGGTCCTTTAATGTCTCCGTTACCAGATCTTGTGTAATTCTAATTGTGGCAACATCATATTTAAATTGTTTGACTCTTCATGCTTTTAAGATTTTATCCTTGACCTGGGGTTTTCAGGACTTGATAATAATATTACTATGAGTTTGCCTTATAGGATCTCTTTTAGGTAGTGATTGATGGATTTTTTCTATTTCTACTTCCCTGCCTTGTTCTAATGCTTCAGGACAATTTTTTTAATTATTTCTTGTATTGTTGTATCAAGATTCTTTTTTTTGATCATAACTTTCAGTTAGTCCAATTATTTTTATATTTTCTCTTCTTGAACTATTCTCCAATATCTCTGATTCTTATGTTTCACTTTCTCTTCTATTTTTTCATTATTCATGTTTTGTTTAATTATTTTCTATCTCATTTTTTCTGTTTAGTCTTTCATAATTTATTGTTTAATATTTTAGTTTTCAATATTAATTTCCACAAGATTTTGAGTAACAAATTTTCTCCCCATTTCTACCCTACCCCCCACTCCAAGATTGCATATATTCTGATTGCCCTATTAACCAGTCAGCACTCACTTCTGTCACCCCACTACCCCACCTTCCCTTTTACCCTTACTTTCTTATAGGGCAGGATAGATTTCTATGCCCCATTCCCTACATATCTTATTTTCCCATTGCATGCAAAAACAACTTTTTTGAGCAGCTGCATTTAAAACTTTGAGTTCCGAATTTTCTTCCCTCTTCCCTCCCCACCCACCCTCCCTAAGAAGGAAAGCAATTCAACATAGGCCACACATGTATCATTATGCAAAACACTTCCACAATAATCATGTTGTGAAAGACTAACTATATTTTCCTCCATTCTATCCTGTCCCCCTTTATTCAGTTTTCTACCTTGACCCCATCCCTTTTCAAAAGTGTCTGCTTTTTCAAATCCTGGGGGGGGTGGGGATGGAGCCAAGATAGCGGCTAGAAAGCAGGAACTAGCATGAGCTCCCCACCAATGCTAGAACTTCAGAACCCACAAAGTGGTGGAGGGAAGCAGGACTCTAGTCCAGGACAGCCTGGATAGTCTCTGGGTAAGGTCTATCCCTCACGGAGCTGGGAGCTGAGGGGAGTAGAGCGGAGCAGAGCAAAGCCAGGCATGGGTGGAGCAGACCAACCAGACCAGAAGCAGGGCAGAGTGTGCCCTAGCACTCTGAATCAGTGAGCTGCAGCAGATAGCAGACTTCTCAACTCACAAACACCAAAGACAACAGAGAAGGTTAGTGGAAAACCTGCTAGGGACGGGGATAGAGTTTGTGGTTCAGCCACTGCCCCTAGGACAGCAGAGGTGGGGCAGCTACAAAACTACAGTTGCTTTGGGCCCCAGGCCCACCTGGTGGGAGGAATTAAGTGGCAGATCAGAGCAGGAGTTAAGAGCCTGCTGAAGATCTATGTCCAGTCCAGGTTGGGGGTTCTTGGGGAAGGAAAAGTGCTGGTGTGGCAGTGCATCTGCCCAAGCTTTGAACGTAGAACTCTTTAGTCTACAAGCAGTCATACCCCACTGAAAAACTCAAGGGTCAAGTAAGTTGGCTGGGAACATGGCCAGGCAGTGAAAACACACCCAGATTCAGTCTCAGACTCTGGAATCCTTCTTTGGTGACAAAGAAGACCAAAACATACAGCCAGAAGAAGTCAACAAAGTCAAAGAGCCTAAAACAAAAGTCTCCAAAAAAAAAACATGAACTGGTATCAGGCCATGGAAGAGCTCAAAAAGGATATGGAAAAGCAAGTTAGAGAAGCAGAGGAAAAATTGGGAAGAAAAATGAGAAGGATGTGAGAAAACCATGAAAAACAAGTCAATGACTTGCTAAAGGAGATGCCAAAAAATACTGAAAAATATACTGAAGAAAACAACACCTTAAAAAATAGACTAACTCAAATGGCAAAAGAGCTCCAAAAAGCCAATGAGGAGAAGAATGCCTGGAAAAACAGAATTAGCCAAATGGAAAAGGAGGTCCAAAAGACCACTGAAGAAAATACTAACTTAAAAATTAGATTGGAGTAAGTGGAAGCCAGTGACTTTATGAGAAATCAAGATATTATAAAACAGAACCAAAGGAATGAAAAAGTGGAAGACAATGTGAAATATCTCATTGGAAAAACCACTGACCTGGAAAATAGATCCAGGAGAGATCATTTAAAAATTATTGGACTACCTGAAAGCCATGATCAAAAAAAGAGCCTAGATATCATCTTTCAAGAAATTATCAAGGAGAACTGCCCTGATCTTCTAGAGCCACAGGGCAAAATAGAAATTGAAAGAATCCACAGATCACCTCCTCAAATAGATCCCAAAAAGAAATCTCCTAGGAATATTGTCACCAAACTCCAGAGTTTCCAGATCAAGGAGAAAATATTGCAAGCATCCAGAAAGAAACAATTTGAGTATTGTGGAAAAACAATCTGAATAATACAGGATCTGGCAGCTTCCACATTAAGGGACCAAAGGGCTTGGAATACGATATTCTGGAGGTCAATGGAGCTAGGATTAAAACCAAGAATCACCTATCCAGCAAAGCTGAGTATCATGCTCCAAGGCAAAATATGAATTTTCAATAAAATGGAGGACTTTCAAGCTTTCTCAGTGAAAAGCCCAGAGCTGAATAGAAAATTTGACTTTTAAACACAAGAATCAAGAGAAGCATGAAAAGGTAATCAAGAAAAAGAACAAGAAAAAGAAATTTCAAGGGACTTACTAAAGTTAAACTGTTTTGTTTACATTCCTACATGGAAAGATGATGTGTATGATTCATGAGACCTCAGTTTAGGGCAGCTGAAGGGAATATGCATGTATGTGTATATATGTTTATGTATATATGTATATATGAGTGTGTATGTATGTATATGTGTATTTGTATGTATATATATATATATATAGAGAGAGAGAGAGAGAGAGGACACAGGGTGAGTTGAAGATGAATAAGGGATGAGAGAGGAATATATTGACAGAGGGAGATGGGGAGAGATAGAATGGGGTAAATTATCTTGCATAAAAGTGGCAAGAAAAAGCAGTTCTGTAGGAAGAGAAGAGAAGGCAGGTGAGGGGGAATGAGTGAATCTTGCCCTCATCAGATTTGACCTGAAGAGGGAATACCATACATACTCAATTGGGTATCTTACCCCACAGGAAAGAAGGAGGAAGAAGATAAAAAAAGGAGGGATGATAGAAGGAGATAGATGGGGACAGGGTCAAAGGAGAAAATTCAATAAAGGGGGATAGGTTAGGAAGAAGCAAAGTATAGTTAGTCTTTTATAACATGAGTATTGTGGAAGGGTTATACATAATGATACACATGTGGCCCATGTTGAATTACTTGACTTCTTAGGGAGGGTGGGTGGGAAGAGAAGAGGGGACAGAATTTGGAACTCAAAGTTTTAAAAAATAGATGTTCAAAAACAAAAACAAAATAGTTTTTGCAGGCAACTAGAAAATAAGATACACAGGCAATGTGGCACAGAAATTTATCTTGCCCTACAAGAAAGAAGGGAAAAGGGGATGGGAGAGGAGTGGGGTGACAGAAGGGAGGGCGGACTGGGGAACAGGGCAACCAGAATACATGCCATCTTGGAGTGGGGGGGGGGTAGAAATGGGGAGAAAATTTGTAATTCAAAATCCTGTGAAAATCAATGCAGAAAACTAAATATATTAAATACAAAATGAAAATAAAAGTGCTTGCTTTTAATTACCTGTTCCCCCATCTGCCTTCCTCTATATAATCCTCCCTTTGTATCCCCTTCCCCCTACTTTCCTGTGGGGTAAGATACCCAATTGAGTATGTATGGTATTCCCTCCTCAAGTCAAATCCAATAAGAGCAAGATTCACTCGTTCCCCCTCACCTGCCCCCTCTTTCCTTCCAGTAGAACTGCTTTTTCTTGCCATGTTTATGTGAGATAATTTACCCCATTCTATCTCTCCCTTTCTCCCTCTCTCAATGCATTCCTCTCTCACCCATTAATTTGATTTTATTTTTTTAGATATCATCCCTTCATATTCAACTCACCCTGTGCCCTCTGTCTATGTGTGTGTGTGTATATATATATATAGATATACGTGTGTGTGTGTATAGTATATGTATATATACATATACATGCATATATATATGTATACATATATATATGTATATGTTCCCTTCACCTACCCTAATACTGAGGTCTCATGAATTATACACATCATCTATCCATGTAGGAATGTAAACAAAACAGTTCCACTTTAGTAAGTTCCTTATGATTTCTCTTTCTTGTTTACCTTTTCATGCTTCTCTTGATTCTTGTATTTGAAAGTCAAATTTTCTACTCAGCTCTGGTCTTTTCATTGAGAAAGCTTGAAAGTCCTCTATTTTATTGAAAATCCATTTTTTTTTTTTGCCTTGGCACGCTATACGCAGTCTTTGCTGGGTAGGTGATTCTTGGTTTTAATCCAAGCCCCTTCGACCTCTGGATATCATATTCCAAGCTCTTCAGTCCCTTAATATAGAAGCTGCTAGATCGTGGGTTATTCTGATTATGTTTCCACAATACTCAAATTGTTTCTTTCTGGCTGCTTGTAATATTTTCTCCTTGACCTGAGTACTCTGCAATTTGGCAACAATATTCCCAGGAGTTTTCTTTTTCAGATCTTTTTCAAGAAGCAGTCAGTGGATTCTTTCAATTTCTATTTTACCCTCTTGTTCTAGTATATCAGGGTGGTTGTCCTTGATAATTTCTTGAAAGATGATGTCTAGGCATTTTTTGGTCATACCTTTCAGGTAGTCCAGTAATTTTTAAATTATCTCTCCTGGATCTATTCTCCAGATCTGTGGTTTTTCCAGTGAGTTATCTCACATTGTCTTCTATTTTTTCATTCTTTTGTTTCTGTTTTATAGTGTCTTGATTTCTCATAAAGTCACTAGTTTCCACTTGCTCCAAACTAATTTTTAAGGTCGTATTTTCTTCAGTGGTCTTTTGGACCTCCTTTTCCATTTGGCTAATTCTGCCTTTCAAGGCATTCTTTTCCTCATTGTCTTTTTGGAGCTCTTTTGACATTTGGGTTAGTCTGTTTTTCTAAGGCGTTATTTTCTTCAGTATTTTGGGGTTTCCTTTAGCAAGTCATTGATTTGTTTTTCATGGTTTTCTTGCATCATTCTCATTTCTCTACCCAATTTTTCCTATACTTCTCTTACGTGCTTTTTCAAATCCTCTTTGAGTTCTTCCATGGCCTGAGGTCAAAAATTCATATATTTCTTGGAGGCTTTTGTTGTAGGCTCTTTGACTTTGTTGACTTCTTCTGGCTGTATGTTTTGATCTTCTTTGTCATTAAAAAGATTTTAAAGTCTGAGTCTGAGTCCTTTTGCACTGTCTGGTTGTGTTCCCAGCCAACTACTTGACCTTTGAACTTTGTGTCAGGTCTGACTGCATGTAGTGTAGACAGTACTTTTTCCCAAGCTTTAGGGGCTGTGCTGATGTTTCCTTCTCTACTGTCACTACAAGCTCTCCCACAGCAGCCCTCCCCCTCCCCCAAGAACTGCTAACCAGGCCTGCGATCCATATCCAAGCAGGACACAGCAAGAGAACCTGCCTCTGTGACAGCAAAGTATTCCTTGCACTCCTGCCCCAATCTGCCACTTGATTCCTCCCACTGTGTGAGCCAGGGACTCTAGGAAGCCGCTGACACTGGGGCTCTCAAAGCAGCTGCAGGAGCCTCCTGCTGCTGCTACCAACACTGCCACGCCACCTCCACCACCCCCAGGACTGGTGGTAGACCACTCTCACCCCAATCCAGCAGTTTTCCCACCAACTTGCTCTGTTGTCTTTGCATTTGTGGGTTGAGAAGTCTGATAAGTTCCTCATCGATTCATGGCCCTCAAGTCTGTTCCTGGTCTGGTTGGTCCTGGCATGGCCCACAGTGGGCTGTTCTCCTCTCCTAGCACCGTGCAATAGACCCTTACCAGCAACCATCCAGGCTGTCCTGAGCTGGAGAGTTGCTCCCCTCTGCTATTTTGTGGTTCTGCAGCTCTAGATTTTGTTCAGAGCCATTTTTACAAGTGTTTGGAATGATTTGGGGGAGAGCTTAAGCAAGTTCCCCCCTTTCCAGCCACCATCTTGATCTCTTATTTTTGTTGGTTTCACTTTGCCCAATTCCAATTTTCAAGGTGTCATTTTCTTCCTTAAGATTCTGGATCTGCTTTTCTTACTTGGTTGACTTTCCTTTCATAACCTTCTTGTTTTTCTTGAATTATTCTTTTTTTTTTAAAGTTTTTCCTCCATCTCTGCCATTTAATTTTTAAAGTCTTTTTTTTAAGATCTTCTATAAATTCTTTACAAGCAGGTGACCATTTGACATTACTATTTGGGTGTTTCTTTACTTCAATATCCTCCTCCGAAGATGAACCCCAATCATTTCTATTCTCATAATAGCTTTCTATGGTTGGATTCTTTCTCCTTTGCCTGTGCATTTTTTGTGGTAATAATTTGATTTTTGTAATCACCTCTAGCCCTGGGGTATGGGCAATTGTGCCTCTTGCCCCAGATCTTCCATTCTCCCATCCAGCCTGGAACCAAAGTCAATCCTCCAACCTCCTGTAAGGGCCCATAGCCAGGGGCTTTCTGCCCCACTGCTTCTGCATTCACCAGGTGTGTGCTGGTTCCTTCTTGCCCCTGCATTTTTCATAGGACATCTGGGTCTGGCATTCCTCATCAGCAGAGGTTCCCTCAGTCTTCCAGGGCTGAAACACCCAACTACCCTCACTATTCTGGGGTGAAAAGGTCCTATGGCTGGGGCCAAGGCAGCCTCTCAAACCAACTAACCCCAGGGCTTGCTTCTTGCTGTTTAAAAGGCTTTCAGCTTGTGGTTAAAAGTGAACCTGGCCTAGAGGTGCTCACTCTTCACAGGGACCAAACCTCATCCTGGGATTTTTCTTCCAATCTTCTCAAATTGTCCCAGGAAGATCCTGGTTTTGCCCCTATTCTACATCTCCACTCACACTTTGTTTGCCCTAAGGTGCTATTTTAACTCCTTTGTGGAAGGAAAACTTGAGAGCTCATAATTTTCTGATCTACTCCACCATCTTCCCAGAATTCTCTCTCTGTGCATTTTAACACCATTCTTTATAGTGTATCTCCTCCTTTTATATAGTCTCACTTCCCTTGTCTTGAGAAACACTGCCTTTTCCTGCTTCTCTACCTTTCTGATTCCTCTTTTTTTAGGTCCTACAGCTTGCTCTTATTCTTTCTACTCCTTATATGTGGGCTGTTTCTATGCCTCTGTCATTGGTAATTTTTACTTTTTATATTCTCTCTCTTAGTAATCATTTTTACTGCCACCCATATTATTACCTTTAAGAAAAAAATTCACAATCTTTATCCAAAGCTCCAGTGTCTCCATTTAGTTCTATTTCCACATTTTCAACTGTTTCACACATTTTGCTACTGGATGACCCTCCAATGCCTTAAATTCAATGGGTTCATCTGGAGCTTGATGGAAGCATACCAGGTCAGTTTTAAGATGAACTGGTTAAGGGACCCCTGGCTTAGAATAAATAATTCTTCAGAACAATGATTTTGGCATTAGGAATGTATTTGTGAGGGCTTGTTCCCATTGAATTAAACATGGCTTGTGAAACTATTATTTATTAAGTTCTTACTATGTGCCAGAAAGCTAGGTATATAAAGACAAAAATGAGACAATTTTTGCCTTTGTGGATCTAGCAGTATCTTAACAAAGATAGCATGCAAACATACAGGGTATCTTACCGCCATTTTAAGGTCTAACAGCTTAAAATTAGGAATAACCTATATAAGTATATACAAGTAAATGTAAAGTAATTTGGTGATAGGGGAGGGGGAGACACTAGGAAATAAGGGAATCAGGAAATTTCAGAGAGAAAGAAGCATTTTATCTTATCTATGAAGGAAAACAAAGATTCTAAGATGAAGAGGGGAAGAAGGTATGTCTTCCAGGCATGGGGGCAGGGGAGTATCTACAGGGATATGTCCCACATTGGTGTAAATTGGTGAAAACATCTTCTCAGAATGACTGGTTTTAGTAGAATGACAGCTCCCCCATGGGGCATTCTGGAAAACATTATTAAAGCAGCCTTTGATCTCTATTGGAGCTTAGATCCTCCCAGACTAGAATCCAACATTTGGGCCTCTTGAGTGATACATTACTATAGGTGACAACAGTATGGGTCCCAAGGTGACATGCAAGTCTGATAGACCCTCAGGTGTGCTTTTAAGCAGTTTGAAAGTGAATTGGATAGTATGAGTCTTACCACTATGAAGGATGCCTTCCATTTACATGAAATTGCTTAATTCTATCTGTATCTGAGGAGAAATATACTCAGATGTACAATGCAGAAAGCTTTGGTGAACTGGAGAATTGCTATCCTCCCTCAAAGTCTACCTCCATTGGGGGGGAAATAAAACACTTCCTCCTCAACATGTTCTTAATATGAGCATTTAAGATCTATTCCAGGCTTTGAGACCCTGGAACACAATGTTAGAAGGCTCAATATATGCCAATGTAGCTGTGTGCCTACATGTCTTCATCCTTGCATTTTGAGAAATAAAAATCCACAGGGCTATACCAGGTTGTATGTCTCTATAAAACAATAACAGTCAGGAAAGAACAGATTAGACAATCAATTATATTGGTACAGTGGATATCATCCATTTTAAGAGAATATATGTGCCCAAGCAATCAACTACTCTGGAGAGTTTTATATACATGCTATGCTACTGCAGAAGGATAGCCAGGTAACAAAGTCTAATTACACAGGCCAGGGATAGCATCTAAAAGATCATCTAAATGAAAAGAGACCAATCAGGTTGGGAGTTTCTGAAAAGGATGCTATGGATAATGTCCCAGTACTCAATAAACTTAGAAAATGTCTAATGCAATTCTACTGAGCAAACATTCATCAAGCACTAGAAAAAATGCCTATTTTCCTGGGGCTAACCTAATTAAGTATGATGACATATGTATGCCACTAGACTGGCCATATGATAATGTTGGGGTTTTTGTTTTGTTTTGTTTTTCAAAGCTGAAGCAACTCTAAAAAACCATCTGCTAAGTTTTAGAAGGGTTGGCAACAAAGTGGGGCAGTGGATAGAGCACTGGGGCCTGGAAAGAGGAAGACCGGAGTTCAAATTCCTTATACACTTACTAGCTGTGTGACTCTGGACAAGTTACTTAATCTCTATTGATCTCAGTTTCCTCAGCTGTAAAATGGGAATATGTAATGGCACCTACCAATGAGATAATAACTATAAAGCACTTAGCACAATGCTTGGCACATAGCAAATTCTATATAGATTGTTGTTCTTGCTATGGTTGTTGCTATGAAAATTTGCATCAAGGGAGTATCCACATTAAAAATGATAAATGCTGTAAGTAATAAAGTCTGTCAAAGGTTTTAAGTCATGAAGTCCATTCCATTTTTGTCATTCAGTGATTTCAGTCATGCCTGATTCTTCATGACCCCATCTGGGGTTTTCTTGGCAAAGATACTGGAGTGGTTTGCCACTTCCTCCTTCACCTACCTTTACAGATAAGGTAATAAGGCAAAAGAGTTAAGTGGTATAGGATAAAGACTACGAGTATTTCAGGGAGAGGGCAAGGATACTGTAAGGAGCAGAGGGGAAGGAAGACTGGCTTCACCCGTATCAGTATTTTGTTTTTGTTGTGCGGTCATTTCAACCATGTTGGATTCTTTGTGATCACATTTGGGGCTTTCTTGGCAAAGATGCTGGAGTGTTTTGCCATTTCCTTCTCCACCTCATGTTATGGATGAGGAAACTGAGGTAAGCAGGGTTATATGACTCCCTGGGGTCACATAGCTGGTAATTGTCTGAAACGAGATTTGAACTCAGGATGATGAGTCTTCCTGACCCCAGGTCCAGCATTCTATCCACTGTCCCTATAATCAAGGGATTACATTTTAGTAGCAAGGAAGTATACTAATGGGATGTGGTTTGGTGGTGAGGAGAGGTTAGACAAGGAAGTTGATAAATTCATACATGCTATCTGCCCATATTGTGTCACAAGAGTTATAACTGAAAATATAAGAAGACAGGAAAGCAACCACCAGAGTTCTAATCCTGCTTCAGACACTTTTTATCTATGTGACTGTATCAGGAGGGCCGAGTTTATAATCTCAAAGAGGATCATAAACATGTCTGAAAGGTTCGGAACCGCCGGATATAAGAAACTCTCAAAGTAGAAGGCAGAAGAATCAAAACATTTATTTAGGCTCAACAGTAACCAACCCATGAACCAGAAGCCCCATTTTGATATGTTGATCAAAATCTTCCAGGCCCAATAAGTACGCCTTGAAAGAGTAACCAGGAGGCTACAGAGAAACATGATTGCGTAAAGCAAAATCATGTTTCCCCCTTTATGGTAATAAGATTACCCACTGGACTGAAGTCTTTGTTCAGCTTCCTCCCGTAGATCAGCTCTGCTACTGGCAGCTCCTGCCTCAGCTGTGTCTGTGTCTGTAACTGAAGCTGCAACTGTAACTGACGATGTAACTGTCGTAACTGCCTCTGTAACTGCCTCTGGCTCCAACTGTCGCTGTAACTGTCGCTGTAATGGCCTGAAGTCTTTGTTCAGCTTTCTCCCGTAGGTTAGCTCTGCTACTGGCAGCTCCTGCTTCAGCTGTGTCTGTGGCTGTGGCTGTAACTGACGTAACTGTCGTAACTGCCTCTGTAACTGTCGTTGTAACTGTCGCTGGCTCCAACCGGAAAAGGAAGAGAGGATCTTCAAGCTGTCCTCTCCCCTCTTATAGAGTTTTTTACATCATCAAGCACCGCCTGAACGACCAGGGCCGATTGGTTCTTGACTTGGCCCCTCCCCCTAGCGTGGCCGTTAACACCTCCCCTCAGCCAGCCCCATGACTCATCACACAGGAAGTTCTGGTCCTGCCCCGGAAGAGCAAGCCACAGTGTCCAGAGGCTCAATGAGGTAAGCTGAGTCATTCAAAGAAAACAAAGGCCATTCTGGCTACAGTGACCCTGCCCAGTTAACCTCTCTCAAACTCAGTTTCCTCATCTGTAAAAGGAGGATAACAATATCACCTATGGCTCAGGGTTGTTGTGAGGTTCAAATGTGATAATGCAAAATGCGTTTCAAATCTTAAAGCATTATTCAGGGTGTCCCCAAATTTTTTTTGTTTTGGTTTGGTTGGTTGGTTTTGGAAGTCTTGTTTTGTTCGTTTGTTTCCCAGGATATCTTTTGTCTCTAGTACTTCTGCTTTGGCTCATGTGGACTATAATATTGGCCTTGCTCTGCTTCTGTGATTCTGTATAACTGTTGGCCTCAGCATAACATTTCCTGTCCATAAAATATCACTCTTCTCTGAAAAAGAGACTCCCATTTTGGTTTCTCTTGACCGAATCTCTTTGCATTAAGTAAAACACAATAAGCAGCCTGGGCTTTGTCACAAAGTTTTATTATATTTTAAAGGCTTATTAGCAAACATGAACTTTCAGGAAATGACCAAAGTTCTCAAGGCCCCAGCTGTCCTCCTCTCGTTGCTGACTTGACTTGAAAGCCAAGAAAGCTACAATGGGAACATGAAATGAAGATTTTTACTACTGCTAGGGAAACTGTATTTTTTGCTTGAGTGAAGTAAGGTATGGGGAAAGGAGAAGAAGAGAGTTTCAGTGACTTGTCTTCCAACTAACTCCGAGTCAGCAGCACATAAGCCACACTTCTATGATGATTCTCATCACTTTGTGAACACTGGTGAGCTTATCTACTCTCATGTCTTCTCCAGTGCAACACAGAAACTCCTGCCTCACCAACAATGTCTTCCTCCCATTCTCCTTCTTGTAATGCCTTCTTCCTTCTTCCTGTAAACCCCTTCAAGATCAAAATCAAATAAACCTCAGTATTTGAGAATCAGGGTAAACTATTTGTCCAGAAGATCAGTCCTGCCTCTCCTTGTTCTGTGTGGGTACGAGTAAAGAAGTGTTACGTGTCCATCATTTTCCTGGATCTGCTTAATTGACTTTATTTCAGTTCATATGTCTTCTCATACTTCCCTATCTTCTTAATATTCTTAATATTGGTCATCTCTTCAGTTCTAAAATATTCCACTCATGTCCCACAATTTGTACAGAGCCACTCCACAACTGACAGGCATCTACTTTATTTCCAGTACAAGAAACAGCCATTTACCTGCTGTTCTGTGTGCTGCAGAATCCTTTGAGTCTTAATCCCTCACCATGTGCAAACAGCAGTTGTAAGTTTACCAGAAACGAATAACAAAGATTGTAGGATTATAGAATTTAGGACTAGGAAAAACACTTGAAATCATCAATCTAATATCACGCTCAATTTACAGATGAAGAAACAGGCCCAAGGAGGTGGTCACTGGCAAAATTTCTGCAGGGGATAAGCAGAAGAACTGGAATTGGAAATGAAGGTCACTTTCAGGGTTCTTTCTGCTCCTATGAGAAGCACTCAAGGATTTGCCCCAGACTAGATTTTCCATTTTAGTCTTTATTTTTTGTGTGTGAAGAAGCCCTAGGGTTTTTTTTTATTTGTTTGTTTTTATTTTAGAGCTGTTAAATTGTGTTGGTAATGTATTTTTTTGTGTATGCACTGTGTATAATTGATTGACCTGGCTTGCTGGCTAAATCTTAAAGTCTGTGCATTTGCCTGTGCTGTTAACATGTTTTCGTTTTGTTTTGTTTTGTTTTTCATTTGGTTCACATATAGGAAACAGATTTGGCTACATCAGAACAGTAAAGTTTTTTTTTCATTTTCCATTTCAAAATTTAGAGGACTGATATTTTTTGTAGTAAGCTGGCTTATGGTTTTTGGAGAAGAATTTGACTATTTCTAAAGGAGGAGACTGTGGTTGGTTGTGGTCTGTAAATTCTATGCTCCAATACTTAGTTCTTAGCCACAAATGCAAACTGAAATCCCAATCTAATTTGTAATATCTGGGGTTTTCATACTGAAAAGAAAATCCTTTAGACTAAGAAACACAATACAAGCAAAATGGCTTTCTTTTAGCTTTAATGTTTGACCACTGTTTTATAAATCACCAAAGAAATTCATGATAGATCTAAGCATAAAATTAATGTGCAATATATAATTATGATCTCACATCTCTATGTCTCAGTTTCTGCATCTGTCAAATGGAGGATATCAAAATTCAGTGGCTTCCTTTAAGATCCCTTGCAGCTCTAAATTTATGCTTCAATTTTCTTAGTCCTCATCTTTACTGAATTTTACTTTACAAAGTACCTTGCCCTTTTTCCCATCACACACTCCTGCTGCCCTGTCTTTTTTGTGTATTGAACATAGTCAGGTAGGGATATTTGGAAACCCTTCAAAAATCATCAATAATCCCTATAATTAGATTTTCAGAAACTATATAATGTATTCCTCCCGCTGTTCATTTTTTATCCTCCTTTCTGTCACCATTATTTTTCCTATAACAGCTAACCTGAAATATTAGTTTCAAAATATGCATGCTATTAACAAAAATAATTTGATTATGCATTCAGAAAGGAAGGTTAAAGTGAGGATAACAGGCTCATTTGGTAAATTAAATAGAGAAAATTATGTATCATCGTGGTGACATTATAGCTATTTTTAAAATACCAAATATTACATGGCTCACTTACATAATTTGGGACTTATGTAGAGAACCCAAACTAAGATGTGGCCATTACCCTGGCAGTAGCCAAAAGGTTGACCCACTGTGCACTTAATTCTTTTAATAGATGAACATGTTCCTTGTCTTTTAAGAAGAAACAACTAATATGGGAATCTAAGCCTCTTATGCTATTTACTTCCCTGTTAGACCCTATCTTCAGAGAAAGAGGTGAGTGATTTTCATCATCTCTTCCCTGATTTGAATATGTCAATACCATATGACATGATGTGCTGAGATTTATTTTTTTTCAAATGGACAACAATGAGTATTAGAAGGTCATTTATCTATTCAATCAACAAATAACTATTTATTAAGTGCCTACTTTGTGCCAGGCACTGGGAATACAAAGATGAAACTGAGAGAGTCCCTCAACTAACTTGCAGCCTATTGGGAGGAAATGACATGTATGTAAGCAAATTACATATATAATATATAAAGTAATTTTCAGGATTAGGGTGCTAGTAGTCTGGGGGTGGGGATATTCAGGATAAGTTTCCTTTAGGAGATAATATTTGACTTCAGCTTTTATGAAAGGCAGGGATTTTCCTTTGGAGAGATAAATTGGAAATGCATTCTGGGTATGGAAATAACCTGGACAATATTCATGAGTCAAGTTAATGGAATGTGATATATGGGAAGGGGCAAACAGGTCACTTTGTTGGGTTTTTTCCCCCTTTCCTGTTTACCTTTTATGTCTCTCTTGAGTCTTGTATTTGCAGATCAAATTTTCCATTGAGTTCTGGTCTTTTCATCAGGAAAGTCTGGAAGTCCCCTATTTCATTGAATGTCCATCTCCTCCCCTGAAAGAATATGCTCAATTTTGCTGGGTAGTTGATCCTTAGTTGTAATCTAAGCTCCTTTGCTTTATGGAATATCATATTCCAAGCCCTCCGATCTTTTAATGTAGAAGCTGCAAGGTCCTGTGTTATCCTGACTGTGGTTCCAAGATATTTGAATTTTTTTCTGACTGCTTGTAGTACTTTCTCCCTTATCTGATAATTCTGGAATTTGGCTACATTTTTCCTTGGTGTTTTCATTTTAGGATCTCTTTCTGGAGGTGATGGGTAGATTTTTTCAATGACCATTTTATCTTTTGGTTCTAGTACCTCACTGCAGTTTTCCTTGATGATTTCTTGAAAGATACTGTCCAGACTCTTTCTTTCATCATGGTTCTCAGGTAGACCAATAATTCTTGAATTGTCTCTCCTGGATCTATTTTCCAGGTAATTTATTTTTCCAATGAGGAATTCTACCTTTTCTTCTATTTTTTCGTTCTTTTGATTTTGTTTGACTGATTCTTGATGTCTCATAGGGTCATCAGCTTTGTTGTTTACTTTATTTTGGTATTTTTGCTGTTTGCTAACTTTGTATTTCCTGAGTCAAACCTCTAATCTTATCCAAATTTCCAAGCTATGCCTGTATTGATGATGTCCATCTGTATAGAACCCTTTTGTTGTTATCATTCAGTTGTGTCTGACTCTTTGTGACCCTGTGGACCATAGTGGTTTTCTTGGTAAATATCCTGATGTGGTTTGCATTTCTTTCTCCAGTAGATTAAGGCTAACAGAAGTTAAGTGATTTCCCAGGGTCACACAGCTAGTAAGTGTTGGAGGACAGTTTTGAACTCAGATCTTCCTGCCTCCACACCAAGCACTCTACCCAATGAGCCACAAAGCTGCCTCAGTGATCTCCCTGTCTCTACCTAATTTATAGATCAGAAAGGTTTCCAAACATCCACCATGTGCCAGGTACTGCATCAAGCACTGGGGATAGAAAAGCAAAAATAGTCCCTGCCTCGAAGGAGCACACATTCTAAGACGTCCTGATAGTTTGGAATGTCTGAGAGGTGGCTGGAGATGTAAAATTGGACATCAAGAGACAGGTCAGGTCTAGATAAATTAATCATCTGCATAGAGATGATGATTGCATCCATGGTAGCTAATCAGACCTATATACAAAATACTACAGGTGCAGAAAAGAAGATGGCCTAGGAAAGAACCTCTGTAGCCATGGTTAGCAGGTGCAACTTGGATAAAGATACAGCAAAGGATACTAAGGAATAGTCAGATAAGAGGAGAACCAGTAGAGTTATTTAAAAAATAAAATTAGAAAGAAGATATTTCAAAGAGAAGAGAGTGATTGACAGTATTAATAGTTGAATAAAGGTCAAGAATAATGAGGATTGAGAAAAGGTCATTAGATTTGGCAATTAAGAAATCATTAGTGACTTTGGGGAGAGTAGTTTAGATTGAACGATGAGATTGGAAGTCAGACTGAATAGAGAAGAGCTTAAGAAGAAAGAAACTGGAGGCACTGATTTTAGATGGTTTTCTAAATGAGTTTAGCCATGAAAGGGGGAGAGATGTAGGCTGATAGCTAGTATGGATCGAGAGATAAAGTTAGGGGTTTTCTGAGGACAGGGAAGACATAGGTATTTCTGTAGCTAACTAGGAAGCAAGTAGGAAACAGGGAGAGACTGAAGAAAAGTGAAAGAGTGGGGATGATAGAAAAGCCAAATCACTAGAGAAGACAAGATGGAATGGGATCACTTGTGCATGTAAAGGGATTTTCTTTGGCAAAGAGAAAAGTCATTTTTTCACATGACACAGAGGTGACGTAGAAGATGTTGGGGGAAGCAAGTTAAAGATACTTGGCAACTGAAGCTCAAAAGACTACTGTGGGGAAGAAGCAATCTTTCTGTAATCTTGCAGGCTACAGCCTGTAAGAGTGAGGTTAAATGGGGGCCTCTTTTACAACTTTTTTTTTCTCCACCAAGTTTGGGGTGCAGTATTTGTCTCCCCTCTCTCCAATCATGTACAATGGCATCAGCAGCACATGAGAATAGAAAACAGATGAACTAGAGTCCCTGGCTGCATTCTGCCTTCATGTTTCTTTTTATAAACAGAGTTTAACAACTATCAATGCTGAGAAATGAACAATTCTACCCTTTATTTCTACATCATGGGTCAAGAGTCTCCTGACTTTGGGATTTGGGCATTAGCCACTCAGATGGAGATTTCATTTACAGCACAACCAGATCATCTGGCACCTTAAGGACTAAAACTAGACATGACCTGGCTAAACAGAATATTAGGACATGGTGAATCACTCAGACAGTACAAGTCTGAGATGAATGTGAAACATTTCGGAAGTCCTACAAAGTTACATTCCCCACACATACCCAGTGAAGAATAATAAATATTTTAAAATTTGCATATTTTGTTTTCTGTATTTGTTAATGTAATCCTCTGGGTCTTTTTTTACCTTATGCTCTTTCTATAATAAAGAAAATATAAATTTTGTCCCATACCTGATACCCATATTATGTATTTCTTCCCTTTTCTAGAGAAGATGCTATATATGAGGTACCTAAATTTCATTATAGAGTTTGTTTCTTTTGCTTTATTTTTTCTTGGAGAAATACATTGCAGGAAGATTTAGAGAAATATTCTCTTTTTAGGGTTATTCTGCATGCTCTCCCAGGGTCAAACTCAAGTCTCTGAGAGGTACCTTGTTAGTACTACTCTGAGGGGGTATGTGTCCTTTGATAATTTTTGCTAGCATATGTAAGTTTTGTTTGTAGATTTTCATTTGTAGATTAACCGTCAGAGTCCTTCTGTAATGGAAAACTTAAAATATAATCATTTCCTTAGAAAGTACTGGCCAAGAAGCAGTACTGAGCATGGTCACCTCTCCACTGTCTGAAAATAAGTCAATAGGATATATCACAAAAGGATACAACTGTAAAACCATAGAAGTCAATAGCCATAAGAACATATGAGAATCAAAACCAGTATAGAGGTGCTCAAAGCCTTTCCTACAGATACATTTAAGCCTCCGATTTAGGGGGCAATTTTGTTGCCTTTGTTGTCTTTCTTTGGAATTAATATATTGAATTACTATATAAAAGTATTAGCTGAAGCTAGTTGGCATAGTGGATAGAGTGCCTGGTCTGGAGTCAGGAAGGCCTGAGTTCGAATTCAGCCTCAGACACTTACTAGTTGTGTGACCTTGGGCAAGTTACTTAACCCTGTTTCCCTTAGTTCCTCATCTGTAAAATGAGCTAGAGAAGGAAATGGCAAACCACTTCAGTATCTTTGCCAAGAAAAATCCAAATGGGATGACAAAGAGCCAGACACAACTGAAACAACTGAATAATAACAAGGTATATGTAAAAGTATATGTATTGTATTATAGCTATTATATTGCTTGCCTTCTCAAGGGGTGGGCAAGGTATGGAAGGGAGAGAAAGAATTTGAAACTCAAGTGTTTTAAAAATGAATATTGAAATCTTTTTATACGTAATTGGGAAATATTTAATGAAACACATTTTTAAAGCAGATAAAATTATTCCTGAAATATTCTCTATGTGTATATGCACATACACATGTGTATGTACATACACAGGCACACAATATTTGGACATCTTTCCAAATAATTCTATGAGTCACAGAAACCTCCTGATTTTGAGTTTTTGTGATTAAAAATGTTTCAATAACATTGCTCTTCCAAACACAAGTAGATTTTTGCAGGATGGTGGGAGTTTTGTGTATATGAAATATGTGGATTTTATGGGAATCATCTGTTTAGATATTTGCCCATGAGTGTGATAATAAAAGTTTAAGCATGCTCTCCCTCAGTTCTTTGTAAAACTTAAAGTGTTATATAAAATTTTTGCTATTATTTATTAACAATAAGTAAATTTTTCTCTGAAAAAAGTCTTCTTCAGCACAGAAATTTTATATCATTGATTCTGTGGTGTTTAGCTTTCCTTATAGTTTAATGCTGTTCCTTTGAGAACTCTGAGGAAATATGCTTTATACATGAGAGCCGTTGAAGCAAACAATTCAGCTACTGGTTTTCTCATAAGCACACATATCTCAGACTAAGTGAACTTGTCAAAGGCCATTCCCTTACACAAGTGTTTCATTTTGTCCCTACTAAGTGCAATACAGTTAGTAAGATACTTGGTGTATTGTCAGGCAATACTTCAAATCAAGCATATCACACACATACACACACACACACACACACACACACACACACACTATTGGACCAATCTTGGAAGAAAAAGGAGTCCAGTTTTAGGAAGGAAACATTGCAGTGGTAGAGTCCCATTGCTAAATTCAAGTCTCTAGAATGTGTTTGATTTCAAAATAAAATTCAAAATCACTACTCAAAAGTCCTTTTTCCTCTGAATTTTTTTCATCCACATCCTTGACTACATGGAATTAATTGCGAAGTTCAGTGATTCAAAGTGACATAATAGAATGCAAAGTGAATAATTCACACAACCCATTTATTGAAACTACCTCTTCTCATGCCTCCTACTACTTTTTTCCCCACACACCAAGGCAATATGCTAGATAGAGTACTTGGCCTGGAGTCAGGAATATCTGAGTTCAAATCAGCCTTAGAGACTTCCTAGTTGTGTGACCCTGGGTAGTTACTTAACTTCTGCCTTAGTTTTTTCAACTGTAAAATGGGGATAACAGCAGCATCTATTTACCAAGGTCCTTATGAGATAATGTTTGTAAAGACTTAGCACAATGCCTCAGTGTTTGTTCCCTTCCACTTCTCTCTCTAGTCAAGAGAGGAAAGTCCATTCATCCCCATTCTGTGCTGACTTATCAACATACTAGGTCGATGTTAGAGTAGTATATGGATAAGCACCATTGAGTATGCTGGGTTTCATGCACATTTACGGAAGCCCTGTATCCTTCTCCAAAAAGAATCAACACAATCCAAATGGGATTATGGCAACTAAATTGGTATAGAGAGCTGCTTTTTAGTAACCAGAGGCCTAAGATGCTTGTTATCAGATTCCACAACAATTCATAGCATCTCTCTCCACCATTTCTCTTCTTTATCCCCTGGTTTAAACCTGATCATCTCTCATTTGTTAGCCCATCCCCCCTGAAAGTTTATTCCTCAGCCTCTCACTTAACATAGTGCAAACACACCAAAATCCATACTGGGGAACACGATCATTTGGTGAAATTCAAGTAGTTTTATTCAGGATGTAGTTTCCAAAAAAGACCATCTTCCTCTTACATAATGGCCACTGGATGGGAGTCAGGAAAATTGAGTCTTAGCTCCATGTATAACAAACCTGTTTCATCTTGGCCAGGCCCTTTTACATTGAGTGCTTAACACAATTCTGGGTACATGTTAAGCATTTAATAATTTCTTCTTGGTTGGCTGATTTTATTATTTGATCTTTGGTTTCCTAATTTGTAAAGTAACTGGTTTGTCCTAAGAGATCTCTAAAGTTCCTTTCTATTAATGTATTTCTATAGACTGTGTTTATGAAAAGTTAACCACAAGAAACAATGAAAAAACTTCTTTCAACATTTTTAAAAATTGCTGAGATTTCTTAGATCAATCTTCTGTGAGTACATATGAAACGCAGGAAGAGGAAGGACTTATCTTTGATGTCTAAAAACATGGAAATCAGATATCTTTCGAAATTGGATTTTGTCAGGTGAAAAAATTTAACAAGCTGGGGAGTATGTCTCAGATGTTCTGTATAAGTCAAATATGTAACCTGTCAGAACTTCAGTCCGCACACCCACACTTCTACTAACCAGGGAAAGAATACATAGAAGAAAACAATAAAGTCTTTTGTGACTATTCTAATCAGTAATGCCAGAAGGGAATGATGAGTTTTATATGTTTTATTTGATGAGAGAAAAACTGTTTTGTTTTGTTTTGTAAAAGAAAATGCTTGATGGTACACTCCTGGCCATCATTATCATAGATCTGTAACATATCTGAGAAAGAAGAACCACAAAATAAAGATGTGTGTGTGTGTGTGTGTGTGTGAGAGAGAGAGAGAGAGAGAGAGAGAGAGAGAGAGAGAGAGAGAGCAAGAGAGAGACAGATTGTACCTGGAAGCTTTTTGCCCTTCTCTTATGACCAATCAACAAACATCTAATTAGTTCTTCAGAACATTGCACTAGACAAGGAAGTAGTGTCAGGTTCAATGAACAAGGAGTTGGAGTTGAGAGAAATTAAAATACTGCCAGTGGGTGGAATACATTAAAATAAGATATTTTATTTAGATTTTTTCCATGAAGAAATTAAAAGAGACAATGTGGAACAGATGAAACAGCATTGGATTTAAAGAAAAAAGACTGAGTTTAGCATTTGTTACTCACTGCTACCTATTTGCTGTGTGATTTCATCTGAAAAAAAAATAGAGAACATAGTGCCTGTTCTCCTTATCTCACAATATGAATGATGAAAATCAAATATGGAAACTCATTAGAACCTGAAAAAGGTTATTCAAGGTATTGATGCTCAGTTAAAATGTCACCTTTTTCCTTGAAGTCTTCCCAGAATCATCCCCCTTAAAACCTTATAATAAAATTGAGGGGACTTTTTTGAAGGTGGGAGAGGTGATCAGTCTCTGGTGTCCATTTCCCACAATACAGCAATAAATATTTTCTAAAAAGGTGGTTATGTTATAAATTTGTTAGGACCCTAAAGGAAAAATTATACTGTATATAAAACACATATGTCCTAGAAAAGTTTATTGAAGGATATTGGTTGTACTGGTAGACTCAAATGAAAAATTAACTAAGAACAAGGACATTAAAATTTTACTTTCTCTCCAATGCTTTTAGGAGAAGAAGGTATCTTTTTCCAGGCTTCTAAATCAAATCTCATGCTATCTATCTGTATAACAAAAAACTAGTTCATGAGATACATGAACATACATAATGACATATATACATATATAATACCTTTACATAAAAATAATAACATATGGTAGCTAAATGGCTTCCTTTACAGAAAAAGTCTCATTTCTGAAGTGAGTTAGCTGAGTTTTGCAACTTCTCAAGGATTCTTAGGGCAACGACTAGCGAGGAGAGATGGTATTTCCTATCGCTTTCATTCTCAAATCTATACTTCACAATTTTTGAACATTACAATTGGTTGAAGAGTTAGAGGAAAAAAGAAGAAGGTGAAGAGAAGAATTTAATTCATCCTGTGACTTTGAAAGTGTTGTTGATAAAGTCTTACTATATAATCCTGTAGAAGCAAGGCAGAGGATGAAGGAAAAGGCACATTCCACGACCAAGATATGTAAGGATAGCAAGTAGCGAAAAAAAAGAAGAAAGATGCCATTTAACTTATCTACTGCCTGAATTTATGACTTTCAAATTATTTCTCTCAAGCCAGTTTCTAAACTTTAGATGCAGTAGAGAGGTTAAATATTTCATTCAGGCCTTTTGCTTAGTGTTCCATATCTATGAGATGGACCATCTGACAAACTTGAGAGGAGACAAGACAGGAAAATGTTTCAATTACCCATCCCTAGGTATAAGTAATAACTCTCAATTCCATTCAATTTAACTGTTATTAAGTGGTGATTGATAAGGAAATTTCTCATATTACTTTATGTGGACTTTTCTTGTACACTTATCACATCCTCGATGCATCATACTTATCTCTCTGTATGCATCTCCCTCCAAACTTCCCAATGAGATTGTAAAGTCATCAACAATAGGGTCAGTGTGCATATAGATTTGTATTCTTAGCTCCTACATAGCCTTCTACATAGGTAATAATAAATATCTGTTGAATTTAATTTGGATCATGATACACCATTATCCATCAATGACTTTGGATGTATGTCTGTATATAATCCATTTGTCCACTTTTACATAATTTTTATCCCAGTATATCTTATGTTAAAGATTGCTTTATGTTAGGCATAAGTGTTTAATCTCTCTGAGGTGAGATATCTTCCTTTACTTCAATGATCACTCTAAAATGAAGATGAATTTTCATACATATAATTTGTATTTGACTCTGAAAATGAGTATTTACAATATGATAATAGGTCAGTTATCATGTTTATGATACTTTTAGACTAAATGTGCATTTTATGGGTACCCCTTATGAAACTTAGGGCACCATTGTTTCATAAGAAGTCCATACTAGCTGATGCAGTACCATCTTTAAACTTTCAGAAATACAGCATGTATTGCTTATTCAGTGAGAAAATGTCCACTATTTGAGTTATCTATTAGATTGCATTAAAGTTCAAAGCCTTTTTTTTACATGTGTAAGCCCATGAAACCTACCATCTATGTAGTTCTCAATGGCTAAGAATGTTAATATCTATGCTTATCAACTCTGAACTCAAACTAGGTAATTGTAATGGGACACCCTCATAGAATATGCGCAGAGTTCTCCTTCCTGCTTTCAGCTGATTATGAGCCATTGGCTGCTTCGGTCCCCCTGTGATTCAATAGTGAAGGATTTGTGCTTTTAGATGACAAAGCAACCCACTTATTTGTTGCCCACTGAATGGGAAGAGCAAGTGAATATTCATGGAAGGAGTAGCTCCACCCCTTGTGATCCATTCCTTACAATTTCTAGGGATCACATAATTTGGGGGTTTCCTATGAAAGGTAGAGAAAAGGGCAGCTCATCCTGTTTTTGACCCATTTCCACAAGAAGGCAATGAACAAATGGACTCTACAATTCATGTCCTTTTTAAGCTTCTTGTTTGGAAGTTTATGATCTAATCTTCTGGCAGATTGAAACAGAAGTTATGTTACTATTTGCTTAACCCTTACCAATGAATTTGGTATTTTTACCATTTCTTTTGTATATAGGAAACAAGTAGAAGTCCCATGCCTGATTCATATTATATATTGAAATATATATACCTTCCCATACCTCTTATGGGAAGACACAAGCACAAAGCTAAGCCTTAAGCAATTTTTCCCATTGGGTATCTGAGGGTAGGGGAATGTAATGAGTCAAAGGATATGAGAAACAGGAGACTAACCCTTCTCATTAGAGGTCAGGCTCCCCCAGGACAACATCCTGTTTGTAGGGATACCTCCTAATAGAAAAGGCAGTCAGCATAGTGCTCCAATCCCTTGGGCCTAGCTCTTGTGAAGAGCTGAAAATTTAAAGAGAATTTAAAAAAAGATGAAATATTGCTAGAAAAAAATAACACTAAAATATGAAACCCACTATCTAAAGCCATTTCTAGACTGTACTATCTCAAGTCAATTGATGTTCTATTTGGGGGTAGGGTGCCCACATTCATAGGAAATTGGTAATCAGAAGATACAAGTCATGAAAATACAAGGGAACAGGTGTCAGCAGTCTGACATGGAAGGGCTCAACCTCTGACCATATTCCCAGACCTCATTTTATTAGCCTTCAAAGTTTTTCTTTCCAGGGTGCTAGAGCGATAGTGCTAAAATTAAATCGCCTACTACCCACAGGATGTGGGAAAGGGGAAAGAGAGATCTCACACGAATAGAGTCTCAGTTTGCAATTAGAACTGAAAGCAAGAGAAAATAGGAAGGGTACAAAAAGTTGCATTAGCCTCCCTGTCTTCTCCTTAGCCCAGCAAGAGTAAGAGTAGCTTCCAGTCTCTCTTGCCCCACTGCAGTAAGCTGTACCAGTGTGAGACTTTGCGAGTAGTTTGTATCATTTCTGCCGCACTGGTTTCAGGCAATTTCTACTTCTGGCAAGTAGTATCACTTTTCATGACTACTCCTATAGTAAACATCCCTGGTGAGGTAGCTGCCCACAATCCATGACAGAAGTTAAGTATTTCTCAAGAGCAAAGGAAGGAAATGGAGAAAACAAAATCTAGAGATGAGAATCCACATTTTTATCCCATACCATCATTTTCACTGTGAGCTCATGCTTGAGAAAGTCCTGATGTTTACTGGGGAATGGGGAATTTTATGTTACTCAAATTACCATTACTCTATGTATCCATAAGGCAAGATTCATGATATTGATGGTAACCATGAATGTGCCTGTATAGTTCACTATTGCAGAATATAAGAGATTCTCCATTTTGAAGGCAGAAGTAAAACATTTATTCAGGCACCAGAGGATCAAATCCCCAAACCAATAATTCCAATTCTACATAGCAACAATCATATCCCAAAACTAGTAAGTCCACTTCAATATAACAGCAAGGAAATGAAAACACAATATCAAAGCAAGCTATTCTGTAACCTTCCCCTTTGCTAGGGCCTTCCCATAAACACTCACAAATCCTAGCTGTCTGCTTGCCTGCATCCTCTCCTCCCACAGTTCTGAGAGCCCTTGAAGTTCTCTCTTTATTTCTCATTCTCTATAGTTCCCTCTCTGAGCTTAATGGCTACCTTCTTAGGGCCTGAGGGCTTTACACCTAATCAGCAAGAAAGTGTGGGCCTGGAGCCTCACACCTAGTTAGCCAAAGGGTATGGCCCTTTTTACAAATAACTCCCCCCCAATTAAGGTTCCCTTAACTAGCTCCAGCTGAGGCCTATTAAATGGGCAGGGAAGATCTTTAATCACATTAACACCACACTCTAGGAACTAGAAAAAGGAATATTTTGAGGGAAATGAGATTATGACATGAGCTAAAAGAAAAAACATAAGCATCAGTCAAATGAGTCAATAGATGATCAACAAACATGTATGAAGCACTTGATCTGTGCTAGACACTGTGCCACACACTAGGGACAGGTGTAAAGACAGATAAAAGCATTCATTGTTTCTGTGCTCAAGAAGTTTGCATTCTGATGAGGAAAACAACATGAGATAAATTCTATACATGATAAGCAGAAGTAGAAATATAAATAGAAAGCAATCTCAGAAAGATGGCACTAACAGTAGAAGAAAAGGGAAGACTGGGAATGCTTCTTAAAGAAGGTGGAATTTGAGCTAAATCCTGAAGGAAGCCAGGGGCCAGAAGCAAAAGAAGGAAAGATTTCTAGGTATGGGGACTGGGAAGAAAAAAGGGACAATAAGGAAACTGTTGTGTTCAAGGAACAGCCAGAAAGCAAATATTGCTAGATTCCATAAGGAGGAGAGATTTATAAAAAGACCAGAAATATTTGAAAGAGATCAAGTTGTGAAAAGCTTTAAAAGTCAAACAGAAGATTTTATAATTGATCCTGGAGGTGATAAGGAATCAACTGGGTTAACACAGTTACAGCTTACATAAAGTTGTCCCAAACAAGAATCACAATTCTTAAGAATGTCAATTAATAATATATTGTAAGCAATCACCTACTTTTACAAAGTGAAACCTTTTTTTTATCCTCACATTAGTTAAAAGTCTAGAAAGCAACTCAACACTCCTTACAGCTGCTCCTCTCTGCTTACTCACAGCCTTCTTCCTCTCATATTCCAAACAGCACCTAGCATACTGCTTGGGAAATAAGTGCTTAATAATTATTTTTAATTCATTAATTCATCCCATAGAGCTGTTCCAAATTCTCTACTCTACTGTAGATATGTCCTAATTCTTTGGCCAAATTTGACCCCTATTTGGCATTGCTTAACTCTGTTGCACACTATTTTCTTAATTTCTCTCCCTTCTCTATATTTATGGAATAGGTGTCCCAACTATTCCAGTCTCTAGACCATTTTTCCACTATGCTTCTGACAGCCTAGAGTTCATCACCCCAAATCACCACTTCCTACTCTATCCTGATTTCAAATATGGTTAAAGGTACCTTAGCTTTTGCAACGCAATCTGTGCCCAACAGCAATGTAAAGAGCACCTAGTTCCTGATTCCAATGAACTACTTTCCCATCCTTTCTCTACCCAAGGGTCATCAAATTCATTCTACTCTATTGCCTACCACCTCTTCCACATAGCTAGCTGCTACCCCTGAAACATATGAGATGAAGGTCATAGATTTAGCACTAGAAAGGACCTCAGAGGCCCCTACAGATGGGGAACCTCAGGGCTATGGAGGTTAAGTGACTTGCCCACAGATAGTAAACATTGTAGGTGGGATTTGAATAGAATCTTTGGCCAGGACAGTTTTTCATTCTGTCTTTGTTTCCCTAATACAATGCTTTGCAGATCCTAGGTGCTTAATAAATGCTGATTGGATTGGATTAAATTGGATTAGCCACTAGCCCAGAAATTTGAGGTCTCCCTAGAGAGAAAATGTCTCAGAAAAGACATTTATAAATTCCCACTGTCATTTTCTAGTTTGTTTCATATGAATTTTATTTAATACATGTGAGGGGGGAAATGGAAATTTATTGAGGAACATGGAAGTTGCCTGGATTGTAAAAATATGGAAGGTAGATGAGATATGTTCCCTGCAAATGTTTGTTCTGATGGCTTCATAACTCCTCACTCTCCCACCCATAAAACTCACACAGGCAGGGCTTGACTACTTCCCAATACTCTTCTCAAAGTGCACAACACCAAGGATCCCCAGCTTTATGTATATACTGTGAAGTTGTGCTGGCAACTATATCTCTATGGGGTCCAGAGCTCTAACTGAAGACTTTTACATGACTCAGGCTTTTCAAAATTAACAATGTGCCTTTCCATTTAAAAAAAAAAAAGATTAAACATCACACCCAAGCAGAAATTCATGATGCTATAGCCATAAAAAAATTGGGCCTCCAAGTTCTTAAACTCTGTCTGGTGGTTATTACTCTATGTATTTATGTGAAGATGCCTGGCTGTCCTCAGAGCTATAGAAAGGATCAAATATGATACTGTTCCTTTCTTGAGGGCCTCCAATCTAAGCAATTTTTTAAAATAATGCATAAAAAAAGAATACAGGCTGAGATTTTTCAATATAATGGATCATAAGGTCACCATAAAGTACGTTTTCCCAGGGAAATATACCCTGAAAGCCTATGAACTAATTTTAAATAAGCTATTGCTTTACAAAAGTAGGACAGAAGTTATGAGAAGGCTTGGTTGTCCTAAGTGGCATCACATTGTTGTTTTTAGTTTTATAAAAACAAAATAAACAAACAAATAAAAACTGGTTTGTATTAGTTAGGAAGTGAATAAAGATTCAGCATTAGCCCTCCATTCATACTATTTCGTTCACTACTAGGTCAACTTTATTCTCTGCACTGTGCTGCCCCCCACCAGCTGCTGTGTCCACTCTGGTGATTCCATCCTGAGGCCTTTGCTACATAGGTGAGTCTCTCTTACCACTATTTTTTGAGGGAGGCTAAGCCATGATGCTCACTTTTCTCTCAGCCCAACTCACCATAGTGCTCCACTTCCCTATCTTTGGTACCCGTCTCCCTCAGCTTCCAGGTCCAGCTTACTTTTAGGTTTTGTCCTACTTCTAAAGAATGTAAACCCTTGTGAGTAGGGACTCTTATGTGAGTGTGTGTGTGTGTGTGTGTGTGTATACACAGGCACACACTCACACCCACACACATACAAGCTAAGTGGAAGTTATGTTAAAACAGTCTAAAAGCCTATACTGCAATTATAGTCAATCACCCATGGAACACTGCATAGCATAGTGGAAAGAGCACCAGTTCTGGAGTCAGAGAACCTGAGTATTGATCTCACCACCATGCTTACTACCTGGGTGACCTCATACAATTTATTTCATCTCTGTGCCCTTAATTGCCTCATCTGGAAAATGAGGAGGTTGAACTAGGCAGGGTCTGTTCCTTTCCAGCTTCAGATCTCTAACCCTATAACACTTCCCTGACATACAAACACTTGAACCGAGGTATTTCCAAGTTTCTGGGATTAATTTTAGACTAGAATTTACTTGGAGCAGACTCAGATTGGACTAGAAGTTGTCTCTCTTTTATTGACCTGATCTAGTTTCCTAATTCCCTGGCACTGGCCAGACCTAGAGGTAATAGGAGAGACTTATCAGGGCAGATGTAATTTCCAGTGTTTAATTTTATTAAAAGTAAAGCCAGATGTAAAGTGGTCTCTAGGTTTCATCTTAATGTCAAGATTGAATATTATGTTAGATGGTGAACATATGGTCCTGGCTACTTTCCTTTCTAACTTACCTGGAGAAATTTGATTTGAGGTCAGCAGGTTTTTTCTGTGTTCATGTCCACAGACAGAATTTCCCTCAAGAAAATCTGCTAAGTAGAAAATGTATTAAAATGCATGATTTTAAAGACCACCTGGAGAGAGAGGAGAATATGCTTCTCTCCTGGAGCAAAATTGTGCAGTAAGGAAGCAGCTTCCTTGAATATCAAAAGCTTTCAGGTCAGCAGGAATGAGCAAAATGTCAGAACAATGGGGAGCTTTCTTCTCTTTGTCATCAATGCAACACTGCAGAGAGTCTGGGCAGGGATTTATCAAACTTGTATGTCATCCAGAGAATCAAAAAGCAAATTGATCAAAGTTGAAGGTAAGTCAAAAAGAAGTCAGACCCCTGGTTAAAGAAAAAAAGGCAGAGACCAATATCTGATTCTAAGGTAAAGTTGCAATCTCAGTATATTATGCTGTTCTGGCTAATTTCAACAAATTCATAGATATGTTTGAGTGAGACTCACCAATGTAAAGACAGATACAATATATATATAGATAGATAGATAGATAGATAGAGAGATAGATAGATAGATATAGATATAAAAATGTATCTAAACACATTATATGTGTATACATTTGTGTCTACATGTATGAATATACATCTATTATTCAAATATGTGTTTTTAATGAGAGTCTCTGTCTATATAACTTTGGCTTTCAAAAAAATTTGATACTTGATGCTAGAACCTCTGTAATAAAACTGTCCTTTGGCCTCCAGACCAAGCAACTGAACTAGGTCAGTTCAATAATAAAAGGGTAACATCTTACCCAGAAGAAGGCCTAAATGATCCCTACATTGAGAGTACTCCAAAGACCTGCAGAATAAAGTTGAAATTCCTGGAGGGCAGGGAC